>NW_027506106.1:0-122500 GCF_021521415.1 Bidens hawaiensis
AGTCCCTCGTTTGAAGCCATTATCAGTCAGATGGTCGGCGAACGTGACATACCAAGCTCTCGGGGCTTGATGTAGACCATACAGGGCCTTGTTTAAATCGGTAAACACGGTCAGGATAATCAGGATCTTCAAAACTAGGTGGTTGTTGGACAAACACTTCCTCGTGTAATTCACCATTGAGAAAAGCACTCTTAACATCCATTTGATAGACCTTGATATTCTTGTGAGCAGCATAATCCAGGAAGATTCGAATCGACTCTAATCTTGCAACTGGAGCATATACCTCTGTGTAATCAATACCCTCTTGCTGATGAAAACCTTACACCTACTAATTACATTAATTATTACATTATTTAATAAACAAAAATGTTAACGATAAATACAAAGACTCTAGACGCAAAACCGTGCACTAACATATACAACCATTTTTAAACGTCCACACACACAATTTTACTATACGGTTATGGACATCTAAATATTGAAAGAAATAAACTTCAATATAACAAAAAAACTAAACATAAATAAGTTATAGCATTATCCAACATAAACTCTTATAACATTCAACAAAAAAAGCAATAAAAGAAACCAACACCATAAAATAATCATCATGCTTACGTTCTCAATCCTCAAGGACTACCTACAAATAAACCATCCATGTATAAGCATTAAGTTCCATGTTATTAAAATTATTCGTATCAGAAGTTTAACAAATACATACCGAGATGAATGGACACGGACATGCGATGGATGCACCAATACAATATTGAATTGTGGAAAATAATCCATATGGTCTCTCCAACTTTTCATCTATTTTTATTGGTACTTTAAAATTTACCTCACACCATTTTGGTCCAATCTCGGTACCACCAACTAGCTTACGGGTTATATTAAATGAAAAAGAAAGAACATATACAATACTTTTCCTTCTTCAGAATCCTTGGGAGTACAAAAAATCTGATTATTGTCACACTTCCAGTATGCTATCAATTGCTAAAAAAATAACTCATTCATAGTCAACTTAAGAGTCAAAATTGACCTATAAATGATCAACTACCTGAACTCGTTCGATTGCGGCTTCAATTTCAACTAATAAAGAGCTTTAAACAACATAGTGGTTGCAAATGTCACCACCACCACCACCATCCACCACCCATCGTCCGCCACCGCCACTACCACCCATCTTTCGCCACCACCACTTTGCACCACCGTTTACCACCACCGCCACCCATCACCTCTGTTTACCACCACCACCACAAACCACCATCACGAACACCAGCCACCGTCCGCCACCTACTACCATTGTCAACCACCATTGTCCACAACCACCACCACCCACCATCCGCCACAACCACCGTCCACTACCACCACAACCCACCATCACTAGCACCAGCCACCGTCTGCTACCTACCTACCACCAACACCTTCCGCCATCGTTCACCACCACCACCCACTATCATCGTTCGTACACCATCACCTGTTTATTTTAGTAGTCTACAAATGTTAAAAAACAAATATTCTTCTTCTTGTAGACTGCAGATGTTTGGTCAACTTCTTCTTCTACAGATACGGTCCGCATATTGCAGATATTTTATCTTTAAAAAAACAAGCAACACCTAAATAATTTTGGCTGCTGGTTCTTCATGTTCCACGACTCGTTTTTACACTTATTTTAGTCTTCTATAGTTCTTGTTCTATAAAATCGATTTTAAAATTTGGTTTAGGTTTTTATTTGATTTCTATATTATTTATGGTTGTGTGTTTGAATCTATTTTTTTATGACTGAATTACAAATATTGTCCTTTATGTTTGTATCCAATTTCATTCATTGTCCTTTTTTCTTCAAAATTGATATGTTATATCCTTTACGTTTACGAATCCAACAACGGCTGTCCTTTAACAGTAACCTAGTTACCTTTTCTCGTTAAGTCAAGTCAGATGCATAAAACATGAGGGTAAATTGGTAACTTTGCCTAATAAATAAAAAAATATTTCAATAAATAACCTAAAAGAATATATAATACAAATGAAATTAACGTGCTAATTGTGAGAATCATGTAGAGTGATTATATATACAACTAGAGTAATTATGTAATTACATCATAGAGTACATTACTCTATGATGTAATTACATAATTACTCTACTTGATTTCTTTTCATAACTGTCAACCATTCATTACAAATATTCATAACTCGTCTTTTCAAAACATAATTAAAACATAGTATTAAAACATCATGACAAATCTTCAGATGTCAGCCTCTTCAATCTTGCATGTGTCCCGCTTAAACCAGTTCTCTCAGTCTGTTAACCTGCGTGCATACTAAAGTCAGCTACGCTGAGTGAGTTCTAGTTAATCGGAACGACATACAATACATCCACATACTTACATATGCACCCGAAGGTACATATCTCCATATTTACTTCATACTTACATACACATATACTCTCATCCTTTCTTTCATACTTACGTACAAACTTTCATTCATACATATACGTTTAAAGAGCATTTCGCCCAATAACCTTCGCCGATATTATTAGGGTCGGTTCCCTACATTCACCGACATTATTAGGGTCGGTTTCCCTGCATTCGCCAACATTATTAGGGTCGGTTCCCTCCATTCGCCAACATTATTAGGGTCGGTTCCCTCCATTCTCCGACATTATTAGGGTCGGTTCCCAACATTCGCCAACATTATTAGGGTCGGTTCCCTATATTTAGTACATTGTACCATACCTGTCTTTACATACCTTTCTTGATATTATGTGCAATATCTGAGGATCGTTCACGTACCATCATCATAACATACATACCTCATTTACCTATCATATACATATATATATATATATAGTCATATCTTTGACTATCACCTGGCAGCACATGCAATATCCGAAGATCGTTCATGTACTATCATCATAACATACATAATCTTTCACTTATCATATATACACATCAATCATGCCCTTAACTATCACTTGATGATACATGCAATATCCGAAGATCGTCCATGCATCGTCAACAATCATAATACATGAATCATACAAGGAATACACTTACCACTTAAGGTAAGTGTATTAATTATCACATCAAGTATGCATGCAGCCCCGAAAACATAACAAGGAAGTAGGGTTAGAAACTCACATGAACGTACGTTCACCGTTTATAGTTAATCCTTTCTTGAGCTAGGCACGACTAATTGTATAACCATACATACATTAAATACGGCTCTAGCTCTTCTTATTATCTACTTAATTAGTTTCACATATCTATGCCTGTTTTAATTCATTGGATCATTACCGATTAGATAATCGTTACTTGTTATCCTTTAAATGTATCTTTCATAAATTATCAAAGTCCAAGGGTCATTTTGTAATTATCTCATTCTTTTCTAAGTCCAGGGATTGTTCTGTCATTATGTTAACTTCTAGTTTGTTACTTATCCTTAACGAATTGAGTTACCCTAACGAACTGGTTCTTGTAACGAATTAAACCCTTTAACGAACTGGTCCTTTTGACGAATTAGCTCATATAACAAATCAGTCCGCGTAATGAATTGAATCTTCTATTTCATTATCTCCTTTAACGAATAGTCATAGCGAATCGGAAGCTAGTTCGTTATTTCATGCTTAGCGAATTTGAACACGAACTAAGTCTAGTTCGTTAGGTTAACTCTAACGAACCTGCATGGCGAATCACCCCTAATTCGTTAACTCCCCGCTAACGAATTACCTCTAATTCGTTAGCTTCCCATTAACGAATTAGGTTTAGGTCAGAGAATGTCAGAACATTCTCTGACATCCCTTAACTTCGTATTACCTTTTCCGGCGCCGCCGCCGGAAAACCGTGGGAAAAACGAGTTTCACCGTTATTCATCCCGTTTGGTCCAGATCTGAGCTAGGGTGACCCCTAAGCTCATCTTAGGTTCGGTTTATAACCTATTCCACCCGGATCTCGTGACTTAAATGGTTACCGGTGTCGGATCCTCATTTCATGACCATAACTAACGGGTTTAAGCTCAAACAATATCATATTATCATTACCTTGGAACGAGATCGGTTTTCCTTGATGATTTCGGCTAGAGAGAGAGAGAGAGAGAGCAATATGAGAGAGAGCTAAGTGTGTGTTTTGGGAGGTGTATGGAATTTGTGTAAAATGAGAATTACTTGGTAATTAATGCTTATATAATTATGGATCATGGGCTTAAGCCATGGTCTTTCCTTCATTCCTTCAAAACCCAGTCGATAACCCATATCCATTTAACCCAACACTAGACCGACTCATTGTTACATAATTTATTATCATCATTTAAGTGGTCTATGACCGGTTATTTACCGGGACTTATATGATGTGCATAGTTATCTAATAGTACCGTATTTGTATCATAAACTACCTATGACCGATTTCCTACAAACGTCTTGGAAATTAGGACTATGAACATGTGTTGTACATAGTTATCTAATATGAGTCACATGTACAAATTTATTTGGATATTTTAATACATGGCTACCCAAACCCTCCAAACTCACCACACTCTCACGGTACTCTTACCTCAAATCATCGATTTTATAACCTTGGTTCAAACCTTATCAATTATTATATTCATAAGTTATGTGATTCTTTTGTTGTGTGAACCTATTTATTATTGCGTGAATGTTGTCGTCGTCTCAAGTATTTTCTCTACATCGTATGTGTAAGTTACTTATATAATTTCAAAATTTTCCTCTATCTATTTATTTCATTTTTTTGTTATTATTCTCGATGGTTAACTTCAACAGTTTCGTCATTTTTTAGGATTATTTTACTAGTTAATTATGTTCATCAATTTTTATTCAATTTTCAGTTCATTGATTTTGATCAAATGATTCCATTTAAATATCGATTTAAAAAGTTTTCTTTTACCCTTGTTTTCAAACTTGCATAACGGGATGAACCATGTGCATCATGCGCCGATATAGATAACTTTGAGTACCCGCATAATTATCGAAATCCTCGCATGGAACTCATAGTGAATGCGGTTGTGTGTCATAACTCAGAACCGATAGTGATTTTGGGTAACGAAGCAAATGTCGATGTGATAAGGGCATGGTAGATACGCCGCCGGTACATCCTATAAATAAGTGTCCTTATCATATTTCCCGTTTGTAGCGTTTTCGGGTCACCCGAAAGTCTGTAATATTTCATATATAAAAGGGGGGGGGGGGTTCATCTTAACAATTATTATTATTATTAATTTTTTTATTTTATTTTTATTTTTTTCTCTTTTCGTTTTGTTATGGTTCTTCTTTAATTTCGGGACGAAATTTCCAAAAAGTTGTGAATACTGTAACATTCATTATTCTTGAAACCCGAAAACCCGACCCAATTGAAATTATTATTTTTTTTACTCTTATTGTTTCGGATCCTTGTATGAAATATTATTTGTTGGTCATGTATACGTTAATCTAAACCGTTTGTTAAATTAAATATTATAACTATCAAACTTGTGCAATTTAACCCTTTTACTTAGTTCTAACAACATCCTTAACCTAACCCAAACCCTGGGGACTTGTATGCAATTTGTTTAAAAGTTATTTTAATTTTTTTTATTTTCTCCTTTCTCCTTCTTCTCGTCGAGCTATACCCCACCCCCTCCAATCTTTCTTGTTCTGTAATTCATGGAATAATAAACGGAATTAGTCATACTAAACCATTCCTTAATGAAAATTGCATTCTACCGACACTCTATACATGGTAAATTATAACAATTTGACAGATATTGACTCGTTTTTAAAGCTTAACAAACCACGGCTGAAACAAGCTTTGTTCCCCTATAAATACACCATTAAAACGAAATTAACTGAACACACACAATCCCCACACAATTCCGAGCCTTAACCCTCGTTTAATTGCGCTGTTAACGTCATAAAATGTAAATCTAGACCCGTATTCAGAGCCGCCAACCTTAACCCTCGATTCACACTCGATTAATAACCAATTGAGGTAGTTATTTTGTGGTTCAAGCTCGTTTTAAGTGGGTAACAAAGGCCCTATCTCAATTTTGATTGACAGAAGGTGTTCGTTGATCAATTGAAACGGATTCAAGTTAGGGTTTATAGTTGAATAGTGGTTCAATCCTCAATCTGTTTATATTATTTTCAAACCCACATCCTTCACAAGTTAAAGTGCGTGTTGATTAAAAACTCAAAACCGGCCAAGTGCGGGTTCAAGCCCCCTGGAAGCGGTTTTTTTTGGTATTTTACTTTTTTCATACACTTTTTCTTTTATCTTATTATTATTATTACATATTAATAATACTTAATAAATATAATTTTACTGAAACCAGGCCTTCGAACCCCTCGGGCCCGGTTATATATATATATATATATATATATATATATATATATATATATATATATATATATATTCCTCAAAATAAATTATATATAAATATATATACTTTTGTAAATAAAGGAAAAGTGACAAAGGTTTTGTTACTACTCGTTTAACGAACTGAACCATATTAAAATTTCAAAATAAGTTTGTCGTTTATTACTATATATTTATATATATAATATTTACTTTACTTGTTTACTTAAATAGCAACCATAAATAATAACATTAATAATAATAATATTATTATTATTAATAATAATATTATTATTATTATTATTATTAATAATATTATTATTATTATTATTATTATTATTATTATTATGAAAAATTACAACAACATTAATAATAATAATAATTTTGATAATTCCTAAGTACGATTTCTTGCTTAAAACCCTATCGAATCCCAAATCCGTCATACGCCTTGTTATTATTTTCATTAATCTTAATTCATACTAATGTTACTAATAACTAGGAACTTTTGTCGACATATTGCGAGGAGCTCGATCGTTTCTATTTTAATTTTATTATCGCCATCTCGTCTTCGATAATTCAATCGTTAAGGTGAGTTTACATACCTCTTTTATCTTTTCCACATTTTAGGGGTAGCATGTGTATTTTATTCAATTTTATTCATTGTTTTATTTCTACATCTATTTCAAACACAATTCGTTATATGACTATGGTCTATGTGTTTATTTTACGTTCGTTGGTTGTTATCTCATCCTCAATCTATTCTCAACTAGTATGGTCATACATTTACCCAAGTACATTGATTTTGTATCAATAGGAACGGGTCTACATATATTTAGTTGTTTACATTTTCATAGGAATTGTAATGCTCAACATTACCATATGAATTGCGGTTTTTATCTAACATATGTAATGCTCAACATTAACACCATTGTCTTTTATGATAGTTAAGATGTAACACCCCTCTAACACAGCCAACTTCCGTACTTGTTAAGTTTAAACATAAAAGAGTCTAGAACAAGCCCTCACGTGCACAAAATCATGCGACTAAGTAATTTTATGAATTCCACGAACTTTTGGATTTATGCAACGGATACGAACGTTGGTGGTAGAAATTATAAAGTTACACGCGACAACAATACATAAATAAAAATTATATATTCGTTTACGGGACGTAACAATTACATGAAATTAACTAGTAATTAACTTTGAGTGACTATAACCACTTTTTTCTAAATTATAAACCAATCTTACGGTTCTAGACACCTCTACCCCAAAGTTGTTGAAAATAAACAACCGCACACACATCACATGTTGGGGGTATTATCCAAATTGAGACACCTTAGTCAAAGTTATATATAAAACCAATCTCCAAACATCTTAAAGTTATCATTTCCATCAACTACACCCATTCCACCTTGTTGACTTTGGTTCCCTTTTTTTCCTCCGTCAGTTAGTCGGTGATCCAATTCCAACCCATATCTTTGATTTGATTTTTTTTCAAATAATACACTCCACCCTCATATTCAAACTTGAAGTATTTTAAACATAATACCATACCTCACGGTTTTTTTATATAATGATTAATGAATCATGTTTTACAAGAATAAGAAACCCACACCACACTTCAACAAACACTCATACACACATATTACAACCCTTGATCTCTTTTTCTTTCTTTTACATCCCAAACCGGCCGCACCACTCCCTACCACCTTAACACCACCGTAAACCAACACATTCCATCACCAAACACCACTCACCACCATTGCTGTTAGAAAAAATAAATAAACAAATATATCACATATTATTATTCACATCATCTCCCTATTTAGTGGCTCTAAATAAGCAAAATCACAAATCAACTCATAACCGTTGGAGTGCTCAAATCAAGGATTTCTTTTCTTTTTATTCTTTATTTCCTTTTTCTAATAGATCTAGAACTCAAGTATTTAATAGTTTGTTTTTTCTTCTTCTGCAAATAATATACAATCAATAAAAAGCATTTTGTTCTAGACTTTCATTTGTTGATATGGTATCAAAGTGGAGCTTACGGTCTTAGGATCAACCGCTCTTAACCTACCACGTTCTTAATCCATCCAGCCTTGTCAAAATCAAAACACCATGACTGGGAACAATAGCAGCAATGAACTCGCATTACAATACCAAAACAGCCAACATCAAACCCCAAAACCAAACCCGAAAGGGAAAAATAATCACGTTGAAGATGGAAACCTCCTACACGATAAAAAACGTGAAGATGGAGATCCAAAACAAGGAAGACGTCACGACGAACATAGAAAGAAAAACCCAGCAGAGGCAAAGGCTGAACTCTCGAAATCTGGAAATAAGAGATTACCAAAGTGATAATTTTATAGACCCTATACTTTTACAATTGTTAAACCCCCCCCCCCCCCTTCAAGAACTTGTTAGTTCTAAAACCCCCTCTAAAATATCCATTATTTCAGACACCTACCAAAAATTTAAAACTAGTAACACTAAATTCCCCAAGGATTCTGTTAAAATTACGGGGGAAGTCAATATGGCCGAAACTGGTACAAATATTAGTAAGTCGTGGATATTTGATTGTGGTGCTACCGACACCATGACTTTCGATCCCTCCGACATAATTTCAAAATCTAAACCGAAACTTAATCATATTAAAACCGCTAATGGAGGAGTGGTTCTGGTAAAAGGAGGAGGAACTATTGAAATATCGTCCACATTAAAACTTTCAAATTGCCTTTACGTCCCTTCCTTGTCACATAAACTATTATCCATTAGTCATGTGACAAAGGAATTAAATTGCACAATTTTAATGCACCCGACCTAGAGGAAGTGACTCATCATGGTACTGTGATGTTAGCCCATGGAACAATAAATAGAGAAGCCTGGTTATGGCACAGAAGATTAGGACATCCGTCTATTGGTTTTTTTCATATTTTATTCCCAAAACTTTTTCCTATTAATGAAACATTAAATTGTGAAACTTGTGTCTTGCCAAAAGCCATAGACATACTTTTAAACCGACCAACACAAGAGTTAATTCCCCTTTTTCACGTATCCATTCCGACGTGTGGGAACCCGCAAAAATTATGGGAGGATAAAACTTTCGTTAGTTTGTCCTATTCTTTAATGATTGCACTCGTATGACGTGGATTTATTTTCTAAAACAAAAACCTGAAGTTTTTGACAAATTTACTATGTTTTAAAGAATGATACAAAGCTAATTCAAAACCAATAACCAAGTTCTTCGATCAGATAATGGGGGGGGGGGGATTCGTAAACGATTCTATGAAACAATTTTGCCAAACAAATGGAATTATTCACCAAACATCTTGCTCCCACACTCCCGAACAAAACGGAACCGTCGATCGAAAAAATCGTATTTTACTAGAAATAACCCGAGCTCTTCTAATCAAATCCCGAGTTCCAAAATCTTTCTAGGCCGAAGCTCTTGCTACCACTACATATCTTATCAATAGACTACCAACAAAGGCCCTTGACCTAAAAACCCCTCTTCAAGCCCTTTCAGAATTCACCAAATTATCACCACCCCTTACACCTTAACCAAGAATGTTCGGGTGTTCGGTTTTTGTCCACATACCCAAAATCAATCGAAGAAAACTTGACCCATGTGCTGAAAAATGTGTTTTGATAGGCTATGGGGTCAACCAAAAGGGTTATCGATGTTATAGCCCAACAAAACGTTTCATATACACTACTATGAATTGTGACTTTCTTGAAACAAAGCTCTTTTATACCTCCTGACACAGTGGTGATGGGGAGAGAGAGCATGGCACCCTGAGTTGGTTAAAATGGGTTCCAAAATGGACCTCAACATCTAAAGAAATTAATCATGGTACCCAAGATGAGTCACATACCTCACATCAATCTAGTGGACCTTCAATCAGTGTTCCGGACCCAAATGCTCCCGAACTTACATCCGAAGTAAGTAATTCTCAAATAGCTGAAAATATAACTCAAGAAAATGTTGATATATCTAACTTTCATGAAGTAAAAGAATAACAAACAGTGCAGGAAACAGTGCAGAAGGAACAAGCAAATATTGATATATCTAACATTCATGAAGTAGAAGATGAACAAATAGTGCAAGAAACAGTGCAGGAGGAACAAGAACCAATACAAGAAATAACAAGATAATAAGAAATGGTCAAGAAATATGTCCTCCCACCAAGAGCCAACAGAGGAATACCTGCAAAAAGATATTCCCCGGATAAACAATCCAAATCCTCCAGATACCCCATGGCAAACATAACCGAAACAAATCTATTTAAAGAAGCCAAATCCTTTAACGCTTCCTTATATGCTGAACAGATTCCGAACTCTGTAGAAAAAGCCTTAAAATCAAAGAATTTGAGGGACGCAATGGAGACAGAGATGAAAGCATTGATAAAAAATAATACATGGGAAAAATGTTACTGTCTACTAGGGAAGAAACCAATTGGATGTTGATGGGTCTTCACAATTAAACACAAACCAAACGGGAGCATTGAAAGATACAAAGCGCGATTGGTGGCTAAAGGTTATACCCAAACATATGGAATCGACTACCAAGAAACTTTTTCTCCAGTGGCCAAAATTGACACAATCAGGGTCCTATTTACAATTGCTGCCAACAAAGGATGGCCTCTTCATCAATTTGATTTTAAGAATGCCTTCCTTCATGGAGAATTAAAAGAAGAAGTATATATGGAAGCTCCACCAAGGTTCACAGAAAATTTTAAAGCAAAGGAAGTATATCGTTAAAAAAAACTATTTATGGGCTTAAACAATCTCCAAGAGCTTGGTTCGGCAGATTCACTTTAGCAATGAAGGGATATGGTTTTCGACAAAGCAATTGCGATCACACACTCTTCCTGAAAAACATAGGTAACCTTGTAACTTGTTTAATCATATATGTTGATGACATGATCATTATAGGGAACAATGAGGAAGAAATGAAGAAATTTAAGGCGAACCTGTTTTCAGAATTTGAAATGAAGGATCTTGGAAGACTAAAATACTTTCTTGGAATTGAAGTACTGAGGTCTAAAAGGGGAATTTTTATATGTCAGAGAAAATACATCCTCGACCTCTTAGCCGAGACAGGAATGATCGACTGCAAGCCGGCTGACACACCAATGATGGTTAATCATAAACTCCATATGAAAGAAGGAGGGGAACTAGCAGACAAAGAAAGATACCAACGTTTGGTAGGAAAATTGATATATCTCTCACACACTCGACCAGACATTGCATATGCAGTAAGGGTAGTCAGTAAATTTATGCACCAACCCCAAGTCACCCAGATGGAAGCAGTATGAAGAATTATTAGATATCTCAAAGGAACAACAGGTCATGGAGTTCTCTTTCAACCAAACAACCACCTAAAGATCCAATTATACACTGATGCAGACTGGGCAGGGGACAAAGACGATGGAAGATCAACATCTGGATACTTCACACTAGTTGGTGGAAATCTAGTTACATGGAGAAGCAAAAAACAGAAAGTAGTAGAATTATCCAGTGCCGAAGCAGAATTCAGAGGAATTGCACTGGGCGTGGTAGAAGTTCTGTGGATACGTAAACTTATGAATGAAATTGGCTTTCCCCAAACCTAAGCTAGTAGTATTATGTGTGACAACAAAGCTGCAATCCAAATCTCAAAAAATCCGGTTCAACACGATCGAACAAAGCATGTTGAGGTTGATAGGAACATAATCAAAGAAAAACTTGAAGCATGAACTATAGAATTACCTTTTGACCGATCAGAAGACCAATTAGCAGATATATTAACCAAGGCCGTCAACAGAAGAATATTCAGCGATTGTCTTGGCAAGTTAAGTATTGGAGACCCCACTACTCAACTTAAGGGGGAGTGTTAGAAAAAATAATAAAACAAATATATCACATATTATTATTCACATCATCTCCCTATTTAGTGGCTCTAAATAAGAAAAATCACAAATCAACTCATAACCGTTGGAGTGCTCAAATCAAGGATTTCTTTTCTTTTTATTCCTTATTTCCTTTTTGTAATAGATCAAGAACTGAAATATTTAATAGTTTGTTTTTTCTTCTTCTGTAAACAATATACAATCAATAAAAAGCATTTTGTTCTAGACTTTCATTTGTTGATAATTGCACCACCCGGTTGTAACTTCAAACCTGACCCGAGACCCCGCTACAGTCAGTCATTAGACCGGAACCCGGTCCGAAACACTCTTCGGTCTTTTTTGTAAACCGAACACATCGAACCCGGTACCGGTTTTCATTCTAAAGCAATGAAGGATTTAGAACGTTAACTTATCGAACCAAGCATCACGGAGCGGAACTAACAATCTCTTTTCCCTTCTTAATACATAAGCATGATCCTAATCCTAAAACTAAGTGAGCATTTATCACTCTCTAATCAATCCTTATATGTACAAGATGTTGTTTATGCTAAGTTGTTCACCTGAATAATAATGTGTAATCTGAAGAAAGTTTATAATCTTCGTCAGAGAATTTCATAAGTAGTTTAAAGCATACAAATATGTGTGTTGGAAATATTAATATGTAAAAGAGATAATATAAAGTGCATTTATATATTACCAAAGTTATGGAAAACTTTTAAACATTACATACGTTATAACGCATTTATATATTGCTATAGTTTGAGTCAAGCTATGAAACATTACAATATATTTACATATTACTATACTTTCGAGTAAGACTATGGAATATTAATAAACAATTTACATATTATTATAGTTTTTGAGTAAACTATGAAACATTTCAAACAATTTACATATTACTATAGTTTTCGAGTAAAATTATGAAGTATTTTGAAAAATTCACATATTATTATAGTTTTTGACTAAAACTATGAAACATTCTAAAACACGCACATAGTAACAACGTTTTCATAAATAAAAAATACACATATTTACAATTGAGGCTTCAAGTATTTAACATTTACATTGCGTCATTTTTACATGTGAACTCACCAACTTTATGTTGGCATTTTCAAGTATGTTTTTAAGGAGTCACCTTGGAGTCTCATACATCACTAGGAATGATTTCGCATACACAAAGGCTACGAGAACCATGATCGTCACATCCCTCGTTTCCGCCTTGGCGAGGTGTGACAGATTGGTATCAGAGCCATTGGTTATGGCGAACTAACGTGTCTTAGGAAACCTAGACCATGAGCATGTTTTGGATTGAGTTTGAAAAATGCTTATGGCTTTTCAAAAAGCCATTTTGAAAAACCAGGATTTGGGGCTTTTGTAAAACGTTTTTTAACCATTTTGATAAGCTAAAATAAAAGGTTTTTTTTTGTGATTTCCAAACACCATTTAACTTATTGGCTTTTTGAAAAAGCCAATAAGGTATTTTCAAACTCAATCTCAAACATGCTCTATGATTGCATGACTCACCAAAAAGTTTTCGTTTGCACGTGCATTGCATATCACATAATAGACTGCATGATTGTCGTTAACACGAGAATGTCGTTCTTGTCATCTACTCGAACCGTGCATTTTCTAATGCAACGAACAACTATCTACCCTATCATCTGTCTCATTCCTTTGAAACTTCAATCAAGCGAATGATTATTGGCTAAGTCCTTAGTCATAATACGTGGGTCCCAATGAGAAATTTTGTTCCTTTAATTAGAAGTTGGGACTATACTTGGATGAACATGCAAGGAAGATTATCATTATGGGTGCACACGTAATCCAAATATGCGGTGCATGAGAGTCCAGTGAACTTTACGATTCAAGCTGACATGTAAAAACAATCCAAATTCATAAGTTACCACTTGAAAATCGGTCATAAAATCTTTCATTAAAAATTCAAATCTCTGTTGTTGGTGGGCATGGTTCCTGATTTAGTTCAAGCCATTAGTCACTCCACCATCCCTCTCGATCTCCTTATAACCAGCGTTACAAAGACTCTGGCGATCTTACTGGATTTGGAGTGAATCGTTATCATCAAGTTGTTTGGTGTAGCACAAAGAAAGTATGCACCGCATTTTTTTTAATAATATTACACCCCTCAAAACAAAACTCTTTTCCTACACTTCCTAAAAGTGTTACAATAACTAAAACTCTTCATGTATGCATAATTACTACCCCGTAATTCTAACATAACCTTGTAATATGCTAACTATCAGAACGATTTTGCCTTTATTGGTGTTCTATTAGGTACCAAGCTACCCCAGCTTGACCCTGTTGTTTTCCCTTCGCCTATGCTTTGTATGGGTTACAATATACTTAACTTCTTCTTGCAAATTTCCGTCTACAACATGAACTTTGTGTTCATAAACATTGTCCTCATCTTCTTAGATCATCTAAGCAAAAAGTGTTAGGCTCACTGTCTACACTTTGACTTGAAAAATCACCGATCAATTGTGTTTTAACAATGTTCATTGAATAGTCTTTTTCTGATTCAAGTTATAACTTATCGCGTCCACCAATGTTTATCAAGCACACTCATACCAAGTTCTCTTAACTTGCTTTCATACCCAATTCTTACATTTGTGTATGATTTTCTTCAAATCCAACCTTATTCGTTCTACTCTAATTGATAAGTGGCGACTATGTATTAAACACTTTGGCAACAATTTCTAATTTTATTTTCAACTATATCGATACAAATAATTTCTAAACCAAACTTCGTAATTCAACTATATGGTTCCATAATCTAGCACTTATAAACAAACACCTAAGTTCTCGAAACATTTTATAAAGAAAAAAAACGCATCATATACACCGTTTTCGGATTAGAGAATCATGAGCCAATTTTTTTTAAAAAAAACTACCGTTTTTATGTAGGCGTCGTCTTTAAACATAAAATTTTTAAAAAAAAAGTCACGACAGATTTACAAGAATAATTCTTTTTATCACTTACCGATTGTACAAAAGTTTTGGTAAAATTTATGATTTTCTAGAAAAAAAATATATATACTTAACGAATACATTATTGACATTTATATAGTTTGGTAATACATACATAAAATTTTATAGATACTTCCTAAATAGATATTATATAGTTATTTTGAAAATAATTATGTAATAACTATATGTTAATGAATGTATTATCACACGAATTCGAAAATTCTACTATCGGCCACTTTGTTTCATAGACGGACCTACCTTTCATTGCCCAAGCTTTAAGAATTAAGACTATTTGAGTCTTACCTCACTTCATTACTAGTTCATTGTTTATATAAATCTCCTTCACAGAACTTTGGAATACGACAAGCCCGCGTTTAACAAATTCATGTTATGATTTTATAACAAACATCTCACGGGTGGACCTCATATCAACCAATGCAACGATGTGAGCTCAATTTAATTTATAATGTATATAACCCGCTGATCCCCTGGTGTCTACTAAGGAAATAACTAATATGAGTACAAGCGTAACCAATCCACTGTGCAAAACTTGGGTCTAACTTGATCACGTTTACTATGTTGTCCATGCAAATTCTAATCCTTATGTTGTCCATGCAAATTATAATCCCTAAGAATAAGGGATGTCTTCTATGACATTACTGCTAACCTCTTTATTATTCTAAAACAGCAAGGGTACAAATGGCATGTGCTATCTTTCTCTTACGGACTCCTACACTTAGATTAATATATGATCCTATTCAGCGTGATGTTTCACTCACAATGGTCAAATTTCCCTTCCAAAAATAGCTTATTCCAACCCCATCTCCCTGTCATTCGGATAATATACCATATCGAAACTCATCTGTCGCTTAATTATCATTCTTAAAAAGGATAAGTATTGAGCAATAATTGACCTTGATAAGCTCTTTTGGCCATACCATGCATGGATGTCCCATAGGTCAATAAGCCGATCCAATTTTTTTCATAAACATGAGAACCTCCTTAGTAAGTTTCAATGACCCATCCTCTCAAATGTCAGCCTCATGACTCGATTGAACAATAAGCCCAACGGAATTTCGGGATGAAATTCTTTAAACAAGGGTAGAATGTAACACCCCTCTAACACGGTCATCTTCTGTATTTGTTAAGTTTAATAATAAAGAGTCTAGAACAAGCCCTCACGTGCACGATATCATGCGCCTAAGTAATTTTATGAATTCCACGAACTTTTGGATTTATCCAACGGATACGAACGTTGGTGGTAGAATTTATAAAGTTGCATGCGACAACAATACATAAATAAATATTATATATTCGTTTACGGGATGTAACACTTACATGAAATTAACTAATAATAATTAATTAGTAACTAACTTTTAGTGACATTAACCACCTTTTCCTAAATTATAAATCATTCTTACGGTTCTAGACACCCCCACCCCAAAGTTGTTGAAAATAAAAAACCATACACACACATCACATGTAGGTGGTATTATCCAAATTAAGAAACCTTAGTCAAAGTTATATATAAAACCAATATCCAAACATGAAAGTTATCATTTCCATCAACTACACCCATTCCACTTGTTGACTTTGATCAACCTTTTTTCCCTCCATTAGTCAATCGGTGATCCATGTCCATGCCATATCTTTGATTTGATTTTTCTTCAAATAATACACTCCACCCGCATATTCAAACTTGAAGTATTTTAAACATAATACCATACCTCACGGTTTTTTTTATATAATGATTAATGAATCATGTTTTACAAGAATAAGAAACCCACACCACACTTCAACAAACACTCATACACACATATTACAACCCACGATCTCTTTTTCTTTCTTTCACACCCCATACCGGCCGCACCACTCCCTACCACCTTAACACCACTGTAAATCAACACCTTCCCCACCAAACACCACTCACCACCGTTGCACCACCTGGTTGTAACTTCAAACCTGACACAAGACCCTTCTACAGTCCGTCATTAGACCGGAACCCGATCCGAAACCCTCTTCAGTCTCTTTCGTATACCGAACACATCGAAACCGGTACCGGTTTTCATTCTAATGCAAGGAAGGATTTAGATCGTTAACTTATCGAACCAAGCATCACGGGGCGGAACTAGGAAGCTCTTTTCCCTTCTTAATACATTAGCATGATCCTAATCCTAAAACTAAGTGAGCATTTATAACTCTCTAATCAATCCTTATGTGTACACACCGGCGGAGCCACATTGTGGCTACCGGGTTCAGCCGAACCTGGTCATTGTTCGATTTTATATAACATATAGTATCGATGTTGATCAGTTTTTCATGTAAGTAATAGAAAACATGAATAAAAAGAAGCCTATGAACCTGTTACAACATGGAGAGTAGTAACCGCAACAGAGTATGATGTTGACATGTTTGTCATCTTGATCGAATTCCCCTTTAGGGTGTATAGTTAAGGATGGTGTTAGGGTTCTTGAGAGGAACCTGGTTTAGGAGAGAGGAGGCACACAAAATTGTTATATGTGTGTGACGATGTTATGATGTTATCATTCTCTCTATATATTTACACCCAAGGGGAACCCTTTATTAGTTAATTATAGGTAATATGGCCCATCAACATTTACCAAACTAATATATAATAAGGTATAATTAATATTTTGATCTATTATAATATAAATGATTTTAATGGCCATATATAAATATATATAATTATATATTTAATCTTACATTCTCCCACTTGGCCAAGTAATCATTTATTATGAGTATTAGATAAGCCTGATCAGGAGTTAACACTCATTTTAGCTTTAAACTTAAACTGGAGCAGAGAAATACAGTCATTGAATTGAATATCAGCTCAAGACCCCCATTAATCATACTGCGGTCCTTATTTAAAACCTAAGTAGTTATGATCAAAATTTTCAAGTAAGCCCTTCAGAACGTTTAATTTGTATATTAATTCGTCTATATGTCATTATGCATGCAGAACATATTCAGAGACGTACAAAATCAAAACTTATGAGGAAATTTAATAGTTAATCATTCATAGTATGATATGCAGTTGCGCATAGTCATCAATAACCCGTCATTATTATAAGCGCTTTCATAATATTTATGGGTGAGACTTTTAGTTATCAGATCCTTAAGCATATCATGAATGTATTCGATACGAAAATTTAGATTCCTCAGTTCTTTCATAAACGAATAATTAGTTTCATATCAAAATTTAATGCAACATCTCTCAAACTGTTACTATTTGAGAAAACATGGTAGCTGACTTTATCACAATTAGTCTTCAATATATAATTTTTAGGAGTTTAATAAAACTTATGAGTCCACTAATTAATATTCAACAACATTTATTGACAACAACGTTGTAATTAATCAACATATTATGTCGTATGACTTAGGTTGTTGTTATCAGTTCATTATGACTCATCCATGAGATAGATTTATATGCTGACATAAGAATATATCCGATAATTACATTATGTTATCTTTGAATATAACAAAGTTTAGACTAATCTACCGGTTTGAATTGTCACTTCTTCTTTTAAATTATAGTCTTTCGTTTCTTTTAAAGATATTTTAATACTCTTTTAGATGCTACACATTAAATTAGACATATCTAGGGTGTTGCAATTTTGAGTAATATCCGAACTAGTATAGACTTGAACCTACATAAGGCTTCTACTAAATGAAGCACAAGGTAATAATCTCAATGATCCTATAATTCTCTAAATAGAGCAATATTGTTTGTTACATGTGTAAGGACCCATATAAGGTAAAACTTATAGAACAAAAATAACGTCCCTTTGGGTCTATCTCAGAATGTTATGATACCTATTACGTAAGAGATATTTATGAGGTCTATCATATCAAAGCATGTACAAACAGTGTTTTGACTTATGTAACATATACTTGTCAGAAGAATGTCATCTATATAAGGACAAGTTTGTTTTTAGTTGCTCCCACTTATCTTGAGGTAGGTACATTAATCCACTTGGCTTTTGATAAAAATAATCGTATAAAGATTTCATCACATTATGATGTCTACATTAACCCATACATGGATTTTATTGACTTACATACTAAGTGTTCTCTGACCTTCAGTTTAGAACTTTCAGGTTGTTTTATGAACATGTAAATATGTAAGTCAGTTGTTATGGAATGTTGTTTTAATGTTCTTCTAATGTAGCACTTTAACTACTATAAGCTACTTGAACAATGATGATCCTCAAAGAAAACTTTTTTAATATAGGTTATAAGATTCTTTAATGATTTATTCCCTTTTTCATATAACCTTTAACAACCAATTGTGCTTCTTAGTGTCTTTAATGTTTGGATTAAGGTTTAGTTTAGTTATGAACACCCTTAGGTGTTTCAACAAAATCTTAAAAGTTATTTTGAGTTATGAAGTTATTTGCTAATATTAGCTTTATTTCCGTAGAAGATTGATTGATGTTAATGGTTTAATTAGAAGGGGTAGGATCATTAAACATTCCAACATCCATTTCAACTTTAGTTAGGGAGGTTACATAATCATCAATGTTAGTAGATTTTAAAACCTATATAGCCTCCTAAGTTGATTATTGGGTAATTTTAAAAATCTCGGTTTTAAGGATTAGTTCTTGGTTAGGTTGCTATCATTTTCAGTATTCTAAGTGTATAAGAGTTGGTGCAGTATAGTGTACAAGAGGTGTAACTGGAGTTAAATTTGGAGTAAAATTTAATGACTCTCCCCCCCCCCTCGCCTCTTGTACTTTTAACAAGTCATTATAAGGACTTTTACTGCTCCCACTGACCTTAGAAACTCTTAGGAAGTTATCAGGCTTAGGGTCAATATTTAAAGACCAATAAATTCTAACAGAGAAACAAGTTAATAATATAAGTTGTTGTAGTTTCTCTTGGTGAGGATTAATTTAGTAAGAAATTTGAATTTGCCCACGTTTAAGCAACAATGAAACTTTTGTAAGAGTAGTAGTAATTTAAAAGAGATAAGTTTTGATGGAATAATGTTGTGATGGAGCAGTGTCTTGTACAAGAGGTGTAATTGAGATAATATCAAGTTTTCACTCCCCCACCTCTTGAAAATCTTGTAAGTTATGATTGAGACACTTAAGGCTCCCACTTATCTTTAATATCTCTAGGAAAAATATAAGAGAAGTTTCAATGATGTACGTGACATGGGAATTTGTCATATATTTGTTAGACTTGATTTGTTTCATTAACGTCCAGATGTCATAATAAACTTATGAGACATATTTAGAAGAAATCGTATTTAGTATATATGAATGGATCTCTTTAAGACCGTGGACCATAGAAGACAGATAGGATACAAATAAATAGCCTTTTAAATGATAAAGAATTATGTCTGAATATTCCTTTTGAATAAGTTCCACGAATGTAAGTGAAATATAACTTCTGGTGGACCCATACTTATTTATGAAGCCAAGTAATATTTAGAGAATCTAACACATGATTTAAAATCACTAAGAATGACATTATGAAAAATCACCCTCATCAACCATGTCATGATTTCTCATGATATTTGGTTTTAATGGGTGAATATAGGTCTCATTTGTATTTTGTTTAATATTTTATTTGCATGATAACAAAAGTTGTGAAAGTATACAGTATCATCTAGTTCTATTTTATAAATGTTTCAATCCAGATATTGATAAATATAATATGAGAGTTTTAACGTAAGAGTGACTTTATGTTGGCTATGCAAACCTCGTAATTTTCATAATGTAGCTTAAAGTATTGATACTAAATTCTGATTTATCTCCAGAATATTTAAGGTATCATAAAAGCGTACTTAGAAGACAGTTTATAATGGTTCTATTAACCTTAGCATTTTAAATTGTTACTAACACTCATGATAGTTATTTGTTAATTTTGGGTAAACATATAGAACTAGACTCAACCAATCATGTGTTAATAGGAATATTAGGATTAGCAGACTTAAATATCATTTATACAACTATTAGTTTTAGCTAGTTGTTCTTTTGAATTATGGATAGTCTTGTTGCTTATGCCTAATCAAAAGGCACATTTTTGCAATGAGACTTCTCTTTAGAGAACTTAAAGCTGGAAGTAATACTTGTATTTTGTCTATGAAACTTAGAATTATCCTCTTTTATGTTTTAGTGGTGTGAGTTGAATAACATTTTATTTCAGCACCATACATTTCTTTTCTTGTACATATGTTGCTGATCAACATACTCGTTTTCCTTTTGTACTTATGAGTGTTATAGTTGATACTTAAGGCAACAAATTGTAATAATAGAAAATTTTAGTATGTAATGCCTTAGGAAAGTGTACTTATTTCCATGTGTGAGCTCTTAACTTTATGGGTCATGGTATTGTACATTATGATGTATTCAGTAATGCAATTTAACCTTATAGTTAGAACTTTTAAGGAGTTGTAAGGCCCCGTTACCGGTGCCTCACATTTGGAAGTTGGATTTACTCATTCACATAGTTCTAGACATCAGAGTTAATAAAAACATTCGTGGAATATAAAAACTTTCATAAAATATTTCAAAACAAACCATAACTTGTCTTAAACCAACATCTCGTCTTTCAATATGAGCAAGACATTTAACTTAAACGTCTTGAGTCTTCCAATGTCAGCCTCTTATTCAATGCCACGTGTTCCCCTCAAGCGAGCTGCCTCATCCTACTTACCTGCATGCATACTAAAAGTCAGCTACGCTGAGTGAATTCTAGTTAATCAAGCAACTTACATACAAACATTTCATGCAATTATATACGTGTCCGAAGACACATAGTCCACTATCTATACTGCTTACCTTACCGCTAAACCACTTAACTGCCCCTTACGTCTTAGCCACTTGTTTACGGAAGCACATAGAGGCTTACCCTCTCATGCACTCATGTTATGCCACTTAATAACAGAGGCACGCATAGGCTTGCCTTACCACGCACTCACGTTATGCCACTTTAATAACGAAGGCACGTATAGGCTTGCCCTACCACGCACTCACGTTATGCCACTTTAATAACGAAGGCACGTATAGGCTTGCCCTACCACGCATTCACGTTATGCCACTTTAATAACGAAGGCACGTATAGGCTTGCCCTTCAACGTACTATCGGCATGCCACTAACACCCTTACTGGACCCTTGCCACTTCTATCACACTCTACCTCTACTTGTCTACAACACACTTTCTAACATTTCATCATTTACATAATAACCAAGTTACATGGTAACATTTACACACACTAATAACCACTTAGAGATCATTCCCATTGGCAGTACGTGCAATATCCGAAAATCGTTCACGCACTGACAAACATTCGTTCATAACATAATACTTACTATCACGTGTATCACATATGGCATACACTTACCACTTAAGGTAAGTGTATTAACTAATCACGTCGAGTATGCACACAGCCCCGAAAACATAACAAGGAATGGGGCTAGAAACTCACCTGGATCCTGTTTCTTTCTCCGTTTATCGTAATCCCCTTATTTAATTGTGCCCTGCTAACTGTATTTTAGTGAATGTTGACGATGTATATTATTATTATAGTGATATTGCAATTTATTTATCTCATCATAATATTACTCAGTATAATTTTCTTCTATTAATTAGTATCTCATCCAAATCATTCACTCTAAATCTTATAACCCGATAGGATTTTTGATTCATAAAGAGTTTCAATAACATTTAACTCTTCTCGATTTTGTTTATCACTTAGGAAATGATATGACAACCATGCTGCTCTTTCTGATAACAATCATTCTATTAAAAACAAGAGCATAACAAATGTGACGAGCCAAACATAATGTCTCTTAGGGCTGAGCACGGTTCGGTTCAGTTATTAGGCAAAACCCAAACCAAAACTGTAGTAATCAGTTACTTGAATATACAAACCGTTCGGTTTACGGTTTTCCGGTTATTTTCGGTTTTAGTTTGTTAATTTTTGGGTTTTTTTCATTTATGTGTAGACATTGCAAAAAATAAATAAGTAAAAAAATTAAAATGCATATTTTAAACTTGTATAAGAACGTATTAGAGTACCAAATATATATAGAAGTCAAAAAACAAAAATAGTCACGTGTCACGTGAAACTATACGAATACAAATTTGCTAAAAGAATTTAAAATTCAACAAATTTCTTAATTAAAAAACAATATAAGTTGAGTCTCAATCTTAATTCAACATCTTATTTATCTTCAAAGTTTAGTCCAAATATTACTCATCATCTTGATAATCTTTATCACCATCAATTGGTTCGGTTTTTTGAAAATGGATAACCGAATCGAAAATTCGGTTTTTCAAGAAAACAAAAAATTAACAGACGGTTAATGCTTCGGTTCGGATTTTTCGGTTAATTCGGTTTTCTGCATACCCCTAATGTCACTTATGATAGTTAAGATGTAACACCCCTCTAACACGGTCATCTTCCGTATTTGTTAAGTTTAATCATAAAGAGTCTAGAACAAACCTGCATGTGCACGATATCATGTTGCCTAAGTAATTTTATGAATTCCACGAACTTTTGGATTTATGCAACGGATACGGACGTTGGTGGTAGAAATTATAAAGTTACATGCGATAACAATACACAAATAAAAAATTATATATTCATCTACGGGACGTAACACTTACATGAAATTAACTAGTAATTAACTTTTAGTGATATTAACCACCTTTTCCTAAATTATAAATCATTCTTACGGTTCTAGACACCCCCACCCCAAAGTTGTTGGAAATAAACAACCATACACACATATCACATGTTGGTGGTATTATCTAAATTGAGATACCTTAGTCAAAGTTATATATAAAACCAATCTCCAAACATGAAAGTTATCATTTCCATCAACTACACCCATTCCACTTGTTGACTTTGGTCACCTTTTTTCCCTCCATTAGTCAATCGGTGATCCATGTCCATGCCATATCTTTGATTTGATTTTTCTTCAAATAATACACTCCACCCGCATATTCAAACTTGAAGTATTTTAAACATAATACCATACCTCACGGTTTTTTTTATATAATGATTAATGAATCATGTTTTACAAGAATAAGAAACCCACACCACACTTCAAGAAACACTCATACACACATATTACAACCCACGATCTCTTTTTCTTTCTTTCACACCCCATACCGGCCGCACCACTCCCTACCACCTTAACACCACTGTAAACCAACACCTTCCACCACCAAACACCACTCACCACCGTTCAACACCTGGTTGTAACTTCAAACCTGACCCGAGACCCCTCTACAGTCTGTCATTAGACCGGAACCCGGTCCGAAACACTCTTCAGTCTCTTTAGTATACCGAACGCATCGAACCCGGTACCGGTTTTCATTCTAATGCAAGGAAGGATTTAGAACGTTAACTTATCGAACCAAGCATCACGAGGCGGAACTTGCAAGCGCTTTTCCATTCTTAATACACATGCATGATCCTAATCCTAAAACTAAGTGAGCATTTATAACTCTCTAATCAATCCTTATGTGTACACACTGGCGGAGCCAAATTGTGGCTACCGGGTTCGGCTCAACCTGGACATTGTTCGGTTTTATATAACATATAGTATCGAACGAATGAGCGAACCCATTCTTTTTTAACGAGCGAACCCAATATCATATAAAAAAAATTATCCGACCCATTAATTACGAAAATTTTAGTTAAATTTTTTTAGTAATTGAATATTTTGTTATAATATAGAAACCTTTAAAATGGCTAACAAACATTATAAATGGACCAATAATAAATCATATATGGGTTATAAAAAATGCCTAATTATTCACAGAATTGTCCTCTAAACCCAACCCAATTAGTATTCTTTAACATAAAAGTTGAGTGAAAATTAAATAGAAGCACGGAAACAACATCCATCGCCTCAACGACATGTAAATTATGTTTCTATCGGCCAAATGACCAACGTGTCATCGCCTTTGCAAGTTTGCTTCAAGGCTTCAACCATCGCCTTACCTTCCGAACTTCAACCAAACCACAACAACGCCCAACCGACCGACTCTTTGATTGCTTCAAGCCTAAAATCGATGCAGACCTCACAACGACTATACACTATATATGATCGATGCTTGCATTTGTTATATTGAAATGAGTTTTTTTATGTCATGGTTGAAGATATTATGAATCGTTTCAAAACATGAATATGTGTATGGAAAACTAATAATATGTAATATTTTTTTATTAATATAACTTTGTATTTTAATGAATGTTGACGATATATATTTATTATTATAGTGATATTGCAATTTATTTATCTTATCGAATGACGGACCTGACCCATTGAGCCAGAAAACTTTGATGCCGGAAAAAAATCAAGCATTGTAAAATCCGAACCTATAGAAAAGATTTCATGGCCCAACCACTGATAATGTACAAGATGTTTATGCTAAGTTGTTCACCTGAATAATAATGTGTAATTTAAAGAGAGTTTATAATCTTGGTCAAAGAATTTCATAAGTAGTTTAAAGCATACATATATGGGTGTTTTGGAAACATTTGAACATGTAAAAGAGATAATAACTAAATCATGCATTTTGTTAATAAATATGGCTAACTAAGTATGCGTACATGTATATTTGTTACGAATATAAACTATCATGCTCATAAGTTCGTTAAAAAGATAACTTTTCAAATAGACAAATAAATATTGGAAGAAGATTTGGGAGGTAAGTATCTTAGTTTATGAGAACTAAACATAATTGTTGTTTCCGTAAAACCTTTAAAAATCAGTGATGTAAACATATGTTGTTGAGATATGGCTTTAATACAAAAAGAAATTTGTTCAACAATATATATTACACTAGTTTGATTCTCCCGTGTTACGGGAGTTTATTTAAGTTTTTGTTTTTAATCGTTTTGTTATTTTATGATGATTTATTTAATTTTTTAACGTAGTTTGTTTTAATTTAATACATATATATTAGTTTGTTATTATATTTTTTGCATTTGGGTATTTTCAATTAAGATGTGTAGGTTTTTTAGATTTTTAACGAACAAAAGTACACGAACATGTTGTTTTTTTTTTAAATGAACTAACATGAACAAAAATATTTGTCTAATGAAAAATGGGACGTTAATGTAGTTGACGATGGCGGGTAGTATCGGAAGTTAACCGGCGATGGAGACGATAGACCAACAATGGAGAACATATAAAGAAGATAAATTAAATTAGGGTTTGAGAATGAAGGTATTTACCAATAAATAAGATCTTATAACCCATTTGAGAGCTATTAGGGTTTGGTAAGACCCATAACCTGTGGAAATTATTCTTTGATGATTAAGAGTTATTCAATAAATAAATGAGATGTTATAACCCGTTTAAGGGTTATCCGGGTTTGGTGAGACCCATGACCCGCGAAAATTATTGTTTAATTATGAAAGAGTTTCACAAATAAATGAGATGTTATAACCCATTTAAAGGCTACCTGGGATTCGTAAGACCTATACCCGCGATTTTGGGTCAAATGCATGAGAATCCTCAATTTAGAAATCAAGCAATCTGGTGGCTCTAGAGAATAGGGGGACAACCTTAAAGCGACACGTAAGATTTCATGATAGGAAATTATATAAATAGTTATATTTGAATATTAAATTGGAAATTATATAACTTTGATGGACTTTAAATGAAAATATAATTATAATATAAATTTTGAAAACATGGGTCGTGATTAAATATATTCTATAAAATAAATACATAATATATATTTAGCCCGCGGCCAAATCGGTTGTGTTCAAATAAAATAAGCGAAGTCGACAAGAATAATTACGAGACGAAAACAATATACTATAATCTTAAACTTTATATAGTTTATATAAATATTTATTTAAAAGTATACATAAATACATCACCAACGGGTTGTCAACACTTTATGTGCGTACACGAATCAAACGAATATAACCAATTTGGGTGAACACGATGCATAACCAACCTAGATGTTTACTATGTCTTACCAAACATTAAATTGTCCGTACATGACTTAGGAAGTGTCTAGGTCGGCTTTTATCCACTCATCAAATTTTACTAGCGCATCATATCCGATGCTTATAAGGTGAGTTCTGACCCCTTTTTACTATTTTGCAACTATGGGGGAAAACATACTTTCATATTCATTAGTTCATTTTCAAAAACATTTCTTTAATCCGTTTGAACTTATTTAAAATCATATTATAATTTTTACGCAATAACAAGAAAACAAGATGCGACCTTTTATGGTGAGCATGAATTTCATGTAACATAGCGCTAGAAGTCCCCATTTCATTATCATAACCATTAACTTGTATGAGCCAAGGAAATATTGATAGACCTATTGGGCAAGGCATGCGGCATGCCCCATTTATAAGGTTGTCGCTCAACCTTGCCATTATGAATGTTTATTGTCCTAATTGGGTGAGCATTGCTGAACATGGGCAAAATACGATTGACTGGTTTGGTTACGAGCTAATTGCGTCACATATATTTTGTTTTCCTTGCAATTCTACGGATGGGCAACAACGCTTGTTTTGTTTATCGTATATAGATATATAATTACATGAGACAAAGTTTTAGTTAGGCCACATGGTCTCCATACCTTATTTTTCTAATCGTGTGCATTTATATATTACCAAAGTTTTATGAAAAACTTTTAAACATTATGAACATATACATACATTATAACACATTTATATATCGCTATAGTTTTGAATAAAGCTATGAAACGTTACAATACATTTACATATTACTATCTTTTCGAGTAAGACTATGGAACATTACAAAATAATTTACATACTATTATAATTTTTTTTGCGTAAACTATGAAACATTTCAAACAATTTACACATTACTATAGTTTTCGAGTAGAACTATGAAGCATTTCGAACAATTCATATATCATTATAGTTTTTTACTAAAACTATGAAACATTCTAAAACGCGCACATAGTAACAATGTTTTCAACCTATACACATATTTACAATTGAGGCTTTCAAGTATTTAACATTTACATCGCGTCACTTAAACATGTGAACTTACCAACTTTATATTGACGTTTTCAAGTATGTTTTTCAGGAGCCACCTTGGAGTTGCATACATCACTAGGAATGATTTCGCGTACACAAAGGCTACGAGAATCATGATCGTCACATCCTTCGTTTTCGCTTTTGTGGGGTGTGACATAAAAAGTCATTTAAATAAATGACACTAGAGTTATTCTAGATTCAATTTTTCCTAAGACTAGTCAAAATAACTCCTAAGATGCATACATTTCTTCTAATACCATGAGTATATAATATATAATACCATGACCCATAAAATTAATGGCTCATAGATGGAAATAAGTATAATTTTTCAGTACATTATATACTAAATTTTCACTAGTACAATTTGATGCCTTATAAATTAACTATAACATTCGGAAGTACGAAAGGAAATTGAGTGTGTTGATCAGAAACATTTGTATATGAAAAGAAATGTATGACATTAAAAAATAAGATGTTATTCATCTAATTACCACTAAAACCTAAAAGATGATAAATCTAAGGTCCATGGACAAACTACAAGTACTACTTCTAGTTTTAACTTCACTAAGGAGTAGTCTCACTACATAAATATAACATTAGACTAAACATTAGCAACAAGACTATCCATAATTCAAGAGAACTTCTGGCTAAAATAGGTAGTCATATGTTAATGATGTTTAAGTCTGTTAATCATCATATTCCAATTAGCACATGATAGATTAAGTTTAGTTTTATATGTTTCCTTACCAGATCTTAACAAATAACTAACCAACATGAGTGTTAGTGAAAAATTTAAATGTTATGGTTATTACAACCTTAATAAACTATCTTCTAATTACGGTTTATGATACTGATATAATGCTATATATATATGTTTCCCTTGTTCATTTTAATTAATATTTTAATAGTTTTTGTTCGTTTTTAGTCGAGATTTGTATACTACTAACATTTCTATGTTTCGTAGGTTCCGGGATTTGATCGTGATTAAAAAGGGCGAAAAACGAGCTAAAACGAGCCGAAACAGAGATCCGAAACGCGTCAGGAAAAACCAGAACAGAGAATCGGTCACACCGACCGGCCCCCACGGAGAAGCACGCCGCGCCGCGCGAAGGGGGAAGGCCAAATGCCCTTAGCGCGGCGCCTAGGGGCTGCTGATCGGTTTAATTTGTTTTTGCTTAATGTCGGGCCTTTTTTTCGCTATTTAAACACCTTTAACTTAAACTTGACATAACCTAAAATCCACCAGCCGATTTTGAGAGTTCTTGGAGCTATTTTACGCGTTTGTTGGTGATTTTGAAGGCGAGAGAACATCCGGTGAAGAGTTACACGTTCACGTTCGAGTTTACGGGTTTTATCATCTTCGATTCGCCGTTTCTTATACTTTCACCATGTTTTCGTTATTATTTGTTTTGTTTGATTTAGATTTTAATATGCTAGGCTAAATTCCATAGACTGCCTAGGTCGTGATGAACCTTAGTTCGGTTTGATTTTATTTGGATTTTTGTTTCGTTATGGATATTTTGTTCTAAGTAAACGGTTGAGTTTTATTTAGTTGATGCATATGATTGCTTGGTTTTGTTTACTTGAATTTATTGTTTCTCATTGCCCTTTTTGATTGTTTCATAGGATAGGGTTTTGTTAGGTCATTTACTGTGTGTTCTTGACTAGTTTATGATTGATATCGATTAAGATCATAGAAACAATAAAATCAATTAAACAAATAAAAGTGAGCTGCTAGTCTAAAAAGCTGTAAAGTGATAGGCTATCAATAGATCTTTGCTTGTCGGGATTGCTAGATTTAGTTCTTCGTAAGGAGTCCGTCTAGATTTGATTGTCAGCTTAGTCTATTAAATTAATTGGGTTTGCTTTACTATATTTTGAATTGCGCGCTGTAAGGTAGGTTTTCGTCATAAAAGATACTTAGACATAAGCGATTAAATAACCATAAGGAAGTTTAATATAAAACTGGTGAATCTTAAAACTTGTTAGAAATCCATAGGCGTATTCTTGAAATTCAAGGGTCCTGTTCGGGTTTTCTGTCAAGGGTCTATCTTATGATCCCGGTTTCATAACTTGCGTTTTTCATTTAAATTAATAATCGTAACTTTGGGGGTTCCGGCCTAGGTAGTTATTTTAATCATCTAAATTAATCCAAGTTTTCTAAATTGTTTATTAGTTAAAACTAATTAGGGTTTAAGTTTTATTAATTAATTAATAAGTAATAATTATGTTTTATTATTATTATAATAATTAGGGTTTGTTTTATTATTATATTAATTAGTTTATTAATAATTTAATTAAAGTAATCATTAGTTAATTATTTTTAGAGTTTTAATTAATTTGTTTTAAAATCTCCCTAAAATATTATTAATAAATAGTCGTGTCTTGTAGTTGAGTCTAATTTGCTAGTTTCGTAATTTAAAGAGTCTCGTGGGTTCGATATCCGGACTTACTTAGCTGTACTAGAGTCGATCGGTTCACTTGCCGGTTAGTAGTTTAAGGGTCTAGAGTATTACTTAGTGTCTAGATTAGTTTATTTTTAGTTAATAATTATTTGACTACTTTAAGCACATCAAGTTTTTGGCGCCGTTGCCGGGGACCCTTAGCAATTGCGTTATTAGCTCTGATTGGACACATACTTGCTATATACGTGCTATTATGTTTTTTTCTTTTGAGTTTTTAGGGTTTTAGTTAATTAGATTTTTACGTTTTTATTTTTTTTTTTGCTTTGAGTCGTAGGTGTCTAATTGTTTGTGTCTTTTGCTTATTTAAATTCTTGTAATTATGTGTGAAATTTGTGACGGTCCTCACTTTACAATTAAATGTCCATACTATAGTGCTCACCCTATTATGATACGTGTGGTGGTCTTCATTTAACTCATAGAAGTTCATATTATTGTACTAACCCCTATGCGCAGCAACAATCTTATCTTTCACAGGGTCCCGTCATATTTTTATAACGAACTGGATCGGGGATATCAATACAAACAAGGGAAAGATTATGGTCAACATTCCAAAAGCAACCCCAACAGGGGTTCTGAGGAGTATTTGAATAAGATCGAGGAGTTGTTGACCCGGCTATTAGAGAAGGATGCCCAATACCAACAAACATTAGCTGAACATGATGCTATGCTAAGAAATCAACTATCTGTTTTGCAGGTCTCCAAGATGCAGTTAAAGAAATCTCCGGAATACTTACAAAGGTGGAAAAAGGGTCAAAGCAGATCTCCCAATGCGTGTACGAGTCAGATAGCTAATTTATTCGAGAAACCGAAGAGGAGAGTGTGCAGCCGGAGGAACAACCGACACCTGGTTATAAGTATGATACGGAAGGCAATTATTTGGGATACATGAATCGGTTGGGCGAGTTGTTCCCGATGTTTCCAGAAGAAGGGAAAGAGCTAATTATGGAGTATATAGACGATTCAGAAGAGAACATTTCAGATACGGAGACACGAGTGGCTGATAAAGTCCCACCTCATGACACACAGGTATGCGTTGTTGATTTTGCCGGTTGTTACAGTGACTCTGATAATGAAATAAATGAAGAAGAATGGGCTGCTTATCAGAGATCGTTAGTGAAGAAAAAAGAGAAAGATGATGACGTGGATTTGGGGGATTCACTTGAGTTGATGTTTGGCGTTGAGGAAAAGGTTGATAATGAGTTATGTGAGGAGGATGAGTTTTTGGAATTGGAGTTAGAAGATTTTCCCCAATATTAAGAAATAGGTGAGTTCGATTCAGAGGGTGACTTAGACTTAGCATTTTTTGAAGCCCTACTAGAAGATATTGATGTGGTTTTAGAGGAAGAACACCATTACCGGCCCGTGGACTGTAACACCCCGACCGATGGCGGATTATACATCGGGGCGCCACGTATTGTTTCATTACTCGCGACACTATTTGGGTGTCAATATTTAATAAATACATTTCATTGCGCACGCGCAGAACATGACATAAAGTAGCATAAATCATATCATAACTTAAAATATTCAAATAACATAATATATCTTGTTACATTTTAATCTAGGTCCAAACAAAAAGAAAACATCCTACGCGTCCAAGAGATTCCCAAAAGCAGCTACAGCGAACCTGAACATGTGTTAAAATAAAACGTCAACACTTGCGTGTCGGTGAGAAATCAAGTTTAATAGATATAAATAGATAATACAAACACTGCGCGCAACATGTGCTTAACTGGGGTTTAACATAGGGTGTAATCAGATTGTGATCAAGCCTTAGATCATAGCTCATAGTTCAATCCGTGCTCCCAATTGAGCACAAAAACAAGAAAACATTCGTGCATGTGTAATAAAACAAGAAAACCGTAAACGATAGGTCTCCCGTGTTCATCTAATGGATCCATGAAAACTTCGGAATAGGCCGAACAAAGCGGTTAATGATTCACACATACAAATAAACAGCCAAGTAAACGTCCATAACACATGGGGTTTTGCGCACATAAAGTTCATAAACAAGTTTAAGACTCAAGTTGTACAAACACATGAACATCCCAAAACGTTAAAAATAAAAGGGGATTAGGTACGAGATTACTCACCTGAAAAGGTATGTTGAAAGATAATGCAAGAATCAACTTTTAAACAAGCACAAGTTAACCTATAAATAAGAGGTTATTGGTTTAACGATTGGTTTTTATGTCTTTAATATCGATTTTTGTTAGTTAAACAAATTAAAACAAAATAAATATATTTATATTTACTGAGATCTGGGCAGAACAGAAGAGAAGACGGAGGCAAAGAGAGTGGTGGCGGCTGAGGAACTAGGGCAGAGAGCAAAGAGATTTGGGGAGTGTTTAAGTGTAGTGTGTGTAGTGTTAAGAAACAAGAAAATAGTTTAATTTATAGGAAAACCCTAGGGAACACAATCCCTTAAAAGGAGGAAAAGATCTTATCAAATCAAGCAAAAGATATAAAAAGCACAAGAAAACAAAAGCAAAAGATATTAAAAGATATGCCGGCAGCTGCAGGGGATGGGGAAAAGCTGACAGATTACAGGTCAAAGCATGGGAGGCGACAGGGAAAACACTGTTCAAGACATGCAAAAGAAGATTTCAAAAGATAATGTCAGTCACTTTTTCTGTCAACCAATAGGATTGGTGCGCATGCTGCGCCGAAAGTGGCTTTTCGGACAGATGTCGGAACTGACCTACAGTGCTCAAACAAAAGATAAGATATCTCAAAAGCATACAGGCTGACCTAAACTGAAGAAAAGGCTTAAGGTCAAGCGCGAGAAGATTCGAGCGCACGCGCGAGGGCGAAGGCAGACAGAGAACAATTCTTGACGCGCCGCGGGAAGAACTATAATCCTTAGCGCGCCGCGGGAAGAACTATAATCCTTAGCGCGTCGCGAGAAGAACTATAATCCTTAGCGCGTCGCGAGAAGAACTACAATCCTTAGCGCGCCGCGGGAGGAACTATAATCCTTAGCGCGCCGCGAGAAGAACTACCATTCTTAGCGCGTCGCGGGAAGAATTACCATTCTTAGCGCGCTGCGAGAAGAACTACAGTTCTTAGCGCGTCGCCGGAAGAACTACCGTTCTTAGCGCGCTGCGAGAACAGTTCGCCTCGCGTATCGCAGGAACAACTGGTCTTCACGCAGGCTTCCTTGTAAGGAGTCTGGCGCGTGGAGCTGCGCAGACATCCTTAGGCGGGAAGAACCAAAGGACAAGCAAAGAGTTAAGAGAAAAAGGGGTTCAGACTCAAGGGTTAAACAGAGGGGCGGGACGGCGACAAGAAAGAGAAAGAGGCGGGACGGCGACGAGAGAGAGAAAGAGGCGGGACGGCGACAAGAGAGAGAAAGGAAGAAAGGGTCGGGTCGGCGGAAAAGAAAATTATTATTATTAGTAAGTAACATAAAAATATATATAATTATATATAATTTATTTAATGTTAAAATTTTACAAAGATTAAATAATAAAAATTTAAATCATAAAAAGAATCGGATTCGAAAACGGGTACCTGGGTCGGGTCGGATCGGGCAGTTGTCACAGTCTCCCCTACTTTAAGAAATTTCGTCCCGAAATTTATCTCGAAGTAGGTTGCGCAGAGAGAAGGTGCGGGTACTTGATCTTCATCTGATCTTCCCTTTCCCAAGTGAACTCGGCTCCGCGCTTGGACTGCCAACGAACTTTAACAATAGGGATGCGACTGCGCTTGGTTTGCTTTACCTCGCGATCCATAATCTCAACAGGCTTCTCAACGAAGTGAATAGACTCATCAACTTGAACTTCATCAAGTGGTATGTGGAGGTTCTCGTCAGCTAAACATTTCTTGAGATTGGATACATGGAAAGTTGGATGCACATTGCTGAGCGCGGGCGGTAGGTCAAGCTTATAGGCAACTTTTCCCACCCTCGCAAGAATCTTGAATGGTCCAACATAACGAGGTGCAAGCTTACCTTTCTTCCCAAAGCGGACAACACCCTTCCAGGGCGACACTTTGAGGAGAACAAGATCACCAACTAGAAATTCGAGAGGCTTCTGCCTGCGATCTGCGTAACTCTTCTGTCGGCTTCTGGCAGTCAGCAGATGATCACGGATCTTGGCGATTTTATCGGTTGTCTCTTGAACTAGTTCGGGTCCTGTGATTTGAACTTCACCCACTTCGTTCCAACAAATCGGTGAACGGCACTTTCGACCGTAAAGTGCTTCAAATGGGGCCATACCGATGCTGGAATGATAGCTGTTATTATAAGAGAACTCGATCAGAGGTAGGTGCGAATCCCAATTACCTCCAAAATCAAGAACACAAGATCTAAGCATATCCTCAAGGGTTTGGATAAATCGCTCAGACTGTCCGTCAGTCTGAGGATGATATGCAGTACTCATGTCCAAACGAGTTCCTAACGCAGATTGGAGAGATTTCCAAAAGCGAGATATAAAACGGCCATCGCGATCGGATATGATGCTCAAAGGAGTACCATGACGGCAGACAATTTCCTTGACATAAAGATGCGCAAGTTGTTCAACACGGTAGGTTTCACGAATGGGCAGAAAGTGAGCAGACTTGGTCAATCGATCCACTATTACCCAAATGCTATCATGTTTGCTTGCGGTCAAGGGTAACTTGGTGATAAAGTCCATTGCTATACTTTCCCACTTCCACGTAGGAATTTCAGGTTGTTCGAGCAAACCAGATGGGCGTTGATGTTCAGCTTTTACCTTAGAACAAGTTAGGCATTTAGCTACGAACACAGCAATATCCTTTTTCATACCAGGCCACCAATAAGAAAGGCGCAAATCTTTGTACATTTTGTCAGCACCAGGATGAACGGAATACCGAGTTTTGTGCGCTTCACTCAGTATGACAGAGCGAAGATTCTCATCATTGGGGATCCAGATGCGATTGAGATAACAGAGAATTCCATTCAGGTTAGGGACTAGATGTACTTCTGCACCACACGCTAACTCGGCGCGAAGGTTGCCTTTGCTGATCGATGCGCGCTGCGCGTCGCGAATGCGCGATTCAAGATCGTTTTGGATCGGCGCGAAGCGAAGCTGCGTGCGCGGCAAGATACAGTTAAGCTGGCTGGGTTTCCGGCTGAGCGCATCGGCTACCACATTAGCCTTTCCAGGGTGATACCGGATCTCACAATCGTAATCGCTGATGAGTTCGTTCCATCGGCGTTGTCTCATGTTAAGTTCCTTTTGATCAAAAATGTGCTGAAGGCTTTTATGGTCGGTGTAGATGATGCACTTAGTCCCATAGAGGTAGTGTCTCCAGATTTTTAAGGCAAATACAACTGCACCAAGTTCGAGGTCATGAGTCGTATAATTCTTTTCATGAATTTTGAGTTGCCTTGACGCGTAAGCGATAACCTTGCCTCGTTGCATAAGTACACAACCGAGACCTTGGTTGGAGGCATCACAATAAACGACAAAGTCGTCAGTACCCTCAGGTAACGCTAGAACAGGAGCTTCACACAACAATTGCTTGAGCGTTTGAAAAGCTTCTTCTTGCTTAGAGCCCCAAAGATACGGTTTGCCTTTGTGCGTTAATGCTGTTAAAGGCAAGGCGATTTTGGAGAAGTTCGAAATGAATCGCCGGTAGTAACCAGCTAAGCCCAAAAAGGAACGGATTTCGGTAGGAGTGGACGGTGTAATCCAGTTCTTGATTGCTTCAATTTTGGATGGGTCGACATGAATACCCATCTTGTTTACAACATGACCAAGAAACTGTACTTCATCCGACCAGAATTCACACTTGGAGAGTTTGGCATAAAGTTGTTCGGTTCGAAGCTTTTGCAACACCAACTGGAGATGTTGCTCATGCTCGGCCTTGGTTTTGGAATACACCAGAACGTCATCGATAAACACGATCACGAATCGGTCCAAGAAAGGCCTACACACCCGGTTCATTAGATCCATGAAGACAGCGGGTGCGTTGGTTAAACCGAAGGGCATGACCAAGAATTCAAAATGACCATAGCGGGTTCGAAAAGCAGTCTTGGGAATATCCTCTTCGCGGATACGCAACTGGTGATAGCCCGAACGGAGAACGATTTTGGAAAAACAAGAGGCACCTTGGAGTTGGTGAAAGAGGTCGTCAATACGCGGTAAGGGATACCGGTTCTTAATGGTGAGCTTGTTCAGCTCGCGGTAATCGATACACATGCGAAACGAACCGTCTTTCTTTTTAACGAACAACACCGGAGCACCCCATGGCGAAGAGCTAGGGCGAATGAATCCTTTATCGGTCAACTCTTGAAGTTGACTTGCTAATTCTTGCATTTCAGCGGGTGCAAGTCGATAAGGAGATTTGGCTACGGGGGATGCACCAGGGACAAGATCAACACGAAACTCGACTTCCCGAGCGGGAGGTAAACCAGAAAGATCACCGGGAAAGACATCAGGAAAGTCACGCACGATGGGGATTTCAGAAAGTTTCTTCTTTCCTTCATCGGGTTTGACCACATGGGCTAAGAATGCGACACATTTCTTCCGCAAAAGTCTTCGGGCTTCAGAGCATGACATAAGTTTAAGACCGTTAGATGGTTTCTCGCCGTAGATATGAAGATTCCCACCATTTTCCCGAGGAATGCGAATCAACTTCTTGGCGCAGATTACTTCGGCGCGATTTTGCGAGAGCCAGTCCATTCCAACAATCACATCAAAACTTCCAAGAGGCATGGGAATGAGGTCGATTAGAAAATCGTGTTCATTAAGGTTAAGCGTGCAATCTTTGATCACGGAGTTTATTAAAATAGTTTCACCATTATCCAATTCAACTGAAAAGTTTTCGTTTAAGTTTACTCGCGGTCGCGCGAGTTTTTGTTCAAATGCGCGAGAAATAAAACTTCTATCGGCGCCAGTATCAAAAAGTATAGATGCATATTGTCCGTTAAGTAAAAATGTACCATTAACCACGTCATTATTCGCTTGCGCTTGGTGCGCGGTTATATTAAAAGCTCGGCCGCGCGTCACTTGGTTTGAAATTTGGTTAACCGGATTAGCTTGCGTAATTTGTACCTGCAGTCTCGGGCACGCGTTCCGGAAATGACTGGGGTCACCGCAGTTATAGCACGACCTGGGTCGTGGATTAGGGTATGTTGGTTGTGGGTTTAGCGGGTAAGTTGGTGGTGTTTGCGCGATTGGGTTAGCGGGAAGGACTCTACAGTTCTCAGCAGTGTGACCAGTATGGCCACATCGGTTACATTGTCGACACGGGACTTGAGTTGGATGGTGAAGTCTACAGGTTGGGCAAAAGGGTTGGTTTCCTGTGTAAGTTTTCTTAGTTGACGGGGTAGGGAGTGCGGGATTGGTTAAGGCATAGTTATGGACTACAGGGGGTGTTGGGTAAGTTGACAGTGGGTTAGGAGCGTGTACTAGAGGTTGGTAGGCGGGTTGCTGGACAACAAGCGGGTTGGTAAGCGCATAGGCTTGATGATTGGGTCTGCGCTTACGCTTGAGGTTGTTTCGGTTTGAGGGCTCTGGCTTGGTTTCTATTGGTTCTGGGATAGTTTTGGTGAGTTTGGTCTTTTCGGCTCCTCGCAGGAACAGGGTTCCTGCCCTGACATGGTTGTCGCTGAGCACAGCGGCCAACTCGATGGCGTCAGAGAGGGTTGCTGGGTTCCTGGCCCATACAGAATCTTGAATTTCCATGGGGAGACCCCCAAGAAACTTCTCGATGGCTCGGCGGGAAGGGGTAACTAGGTGCGGGACAAGCTAACTTAGTTCGTGGAAGCGCATAGCGTACTCGCGCGCTTCGCCACTGTACTGCTTCAAGTTCCAAAATTCTTCCTCAAGGCGCTTTATTTCGTTGGGAGGGCAGAATTCTCTAGTCAAAAGTTCTTTGAATTCCTCCCAGAGCATGCTAGAAGCAGCCTCTGCGCCACGCGCATGAGCTACTCCATTCCACCAAGTAAGCGCCCTTGATTCTAGGACACTTGAGGCGTATAAGGTTCGTCGGTCTGGAGGGCATTGGGTATGGAGGAAGGTGTTCTCAATTTTCTCGAGCCATTGGAGCATTACGGTGGCTCCTTCAAGTCCTGTGAATTTCGGAGGGTTACCCGCATTAAAGGATTTAATATTGTATCCGGAGGGGTTGGGATTATTTTGGTTTAAGGCTTGGGCTATCGCGGCGGCCATTTCCTGGGAACGTTGCTGCCTACGTCTGCGCGCTGCTTCTCTCCTCTGAAATCGGCGAGATAGCGGAGGCATTCTATAAAAGTTTTAATTTTTGTTAATATCTTGGTATGGGAAATCGTTTTAGCGCAAAGTATATCGTCGTAAAGCTTGTTTCGCGGAGTTAAATGCTATCAAGTTTTGAAGTAAAATATGAATTTGAATGCAAACTTAACACAGGTAAAGAATTCGAATTGAAAATCGACAATTCATGTATCACCATGACTTTTCGAATTCTCAATTTAAAATATCGAGTAAATGAGCATTGAAGGTCGACAATTCATGTATCACCATGACTTTTCAAATCTTCAATTTAAAATATCGAGTAAATGAATATTGGAGATTGACAATTCATGTATCACCATGACTTTTCAAATCTTCAATTTAAAACATAAAGTTAATGGTAATTGAAAATCAACTATTCATGTACCACCATGACTTCTCGGATTTTCAATCCCCACAACAAACGAATATGTAAGGAAATAAGTTGAAATTTAACAATAAAAATCGAAAGATCGCGAATAAAACATGAAATCATGTGTTGCATATACGCAAGCATATTTTATAAATATCGAGTAATTAACAATTAGCGCGCAAACATGAGATATTTCTCATGCGCGAGAAGGGACTCTTAGGTATTCTAGGTCGTTACGTCTAACCACCTATCCTAAAGTCACGGAGCTCTGATACCAATCTGTAACACCCCGACCGATGGCGGATTATACATCGGGGCGCCACGTATTGTTTCATTACTCGCGACACTATTTGGGTGTCAATATTTAATAAATACATTTCATTGCGCACGCGCAGAACATGACATAAAGTAGCATAAATCATATCATAACTTAAAATATTCAAATAACATAATATATCTTGTTACATTTTAATCTAGGTCCAAACAAAAAGAAAACATCCTACGCGTCCAAGAGATTCCCAAAAGCAGCTACAGCGAACCTGAACATGTGTTAAAATAAAACGTCAACACTTGCGTGTCGGTGAGAAATCAAGTTTAATAGATATAAATAGATAATACAAACACTGCGCGCAACATGTGCTTAACTGGGGTTTAACATAGGGTGTAATCAGATTGTGATCAAGCCTTAGATCATAGCTCATAGTTCAATCCGTGCTCCCAATTGAGCACAAAAACAAGAAAACATTCGTGCATGTGTAATAAAACAAGAAAACCGTAAACGATAGGTCTCCCGTGTTCATCTAATGGATCCATGAAAACTTCGGAATAGGCCGAACAAAGCGGTTAATGATTCACACATACAAATAAACAGCCAAGTAAACGTCCATAACACATGGGGTTTTGCGCACATAAAGTTCATAAACAAGTTTAAGACTCAAGTTGTACAAACACATGAACATCCCAAAACGTTAAAAATAAAAGGGGATTAGGTACGAGATTACTCACCTGAAAAGGTATGTTGAAAGATAATGCAAGAATCAACTTTAAAACAAGCACAAGTTAACCTATAAATAAGAGGTTATTGGTTTAACGATTGGTTTTTATGTCTTTAATATCGATTTTTGTTAGTTAAACAAATTAAAACAAAATATATATATTTATATTTACCGAGATCTGGGCAGAACAGAAGAGAAGACGGAGGCAAAGAGAGTGGTGGCGGCTGAGGAACTAGGGCAGAGAGCAAAGAGATTTGGGGAGTGTTTAAGTGTAGTGTGTGTAGTGTTAAGAAACAAGAAAATAGTTTAATTTATAGGAAAACCCTAGGGAACACAATCCCTTAAAAGGAGGAAAAGATCTTATCAAATCAAGCAAAAGATATAAAAAGCACAAGAAAACAAAAGCAAAAGATATTAAAAGATATGCCGGCAGCTGCAGGGGATGGGGAAAAGCTGACAGATTATAGGTCAAAGCATGGGAGGCGACAGGGAAAACACTGTTCAAGACATGCAAAAGAAGATTTCAAAAGATAATGTCAGTCACTTTTTCTGTCAACCAATAGGATTGGTGCGCATGCTGCGCCGAAAGTGGCTTTTCGGACAGATGTCGGAACTGACATACAGTGCTCAAACAAAAGATAAGATATCTCAAAAGCATACAGGCTGACCTAAACTGAAGAAAAGGCTTAAGGTCAAGCGCGAGAAGATTCGAGCGCACGCGCGAGGGCGAAGGCAGACAGAGAACAATTCTTGACGCGCAGCGGGAAGAACTATAATCCTTAGCGCGCCGCGGGAAGAACTATAATCCTTAGCGCGTCGCGAGAAGAACTATAATCCTTAGCGCGTCGCGAGAAGAACTACAATCCTTAGCGCGCCGCGGGAGGAACTATAATCCTTAGCGCGCCGCGATAAGAACTACCATTCTTAGCGCGTCGCGGGAAGAATTACCATTCTTAGCGCGCTGCGAGAAGAACTACAGTTCTTAGCGCGTCGCGGAAGAACTACTGTTCTTAGCGCGCTGCGAGAACAGTTCGCCTCGCGTATCGCAGGAACAACTGGTCTTCACGCAGGCTTCCTTGTAAGGAGTCTGGCGCGTGGAGCTGCGCAGACATCCTTAGGCGGGAAGAACCAAAGGACAAGCAAAGAGTTAAGAGAAAAAGGGGTTCAGACTCAAGGGTTAAACAAAGGGGCGGGACGGCGACAAGAAAGAGAAAGAGGCGGGACGGCGACGAGAGAGAGAAAGAGGCGGGACGGCGACAAGAGAGAGAAAGGAAGAAAGGGACGGGTCGGCGGAAAAGAAAATTATTATTATTAGTAAGTAACATAAAAATATATATAATTATATATAATTTATTTAATGTTAAAATTTTACAAAGATTAAATAATAAAAATTTAAATCATAAAAAGAATCGGATTCGAAAACGGGTACCTGGGTCGGGTCGGATCGGGCAGTTGTCACATGGACTGTGTTTTGAATGCTGATCAGGAATCAAAACCACGGGATAAGGCCGAGGATGATAGGTTACCTGAAAACCGAAGTTGCGTATACTTTAGAAGATGGTCTACAGAAATGAAAAAGCCATTAAAAGTCAAAACGACCAGTCTTCTCGATACTTACAACGCATTCGGCTCTTGCCAGGTAAGTTTAAATATAGTTGGTCTGAACCGTTACTGATTTTTAATTCTAATTTAATATTTTGCGGGTCCATCATTGATATATTAATGTTTGATAAATTCCGGGTGGAACTAAACGGGTTAGATAGGGTCCAGATTATGGAGAAACCTCCTAATTAAGTTCAACTGTGGGGAGGTTTGCGGAGTTTGTATAATTAATCGAGTCACTAACGTAGTTTTTTGTAGTTCTTTTTTTTTTTGTATTTTTGAGTTTTGCTAGGTAAAAGAAAGATGGAGTGAACTAGAGAGATGATCCCAAGGAAGAGTATATTGAAAAAGACAAGTGTGGGGATGGAGTAGCAGTGGAGCCGTATTATTTATTTATTTATTTGCTGCTAATTATTCATGTTTTATTTGTGGGTTGACGTACTTTAATTGCATAATATCTATCATTATGATAAGATATATTTCTAGATATTGTTTGTTGAATTTTTGCCGCTTACGTTCGTGTGTGAGAGAAGGAGTTACTATTTGCTTAGCATGTTCGTAGTTGGATGGCATTCATGGAAGAAGACTCTAGCATCATGTTTTATGCGCATATTACCAGCTAAGTCTTTTCTATTATCTAGCTTATTAACTTTTTATATTATTTTTGTTTTTATTATTAGGTTTTTAATTTTTTGTTGTCCGACTTTATTTTATTTTTGTTTTAAGTCGTCCTTATCCTTGCATTGAGGACAATGCAAAATTTAAGTGTGGGGATAGGATATTTAGGTCGTAGTTTAAATCGAGTTTAAATTTAAAAAAAAATAAAAAAAATTGAAAATAAAAAAAAAATTGAAAAATGTTTTAAAAATGTCCCTTGAATTTAGTTTTTTGCGTTAAAGTAGAAGATGATGATATTTATCGGGAAATTGGTTTTTCAAACTACTAATAATATGAAATAAATAAAAGAAAACGCACTTAACTTGGGATGTGTCGGTAGACTCAGCCTCGAAAATGAATGGGCAAATTTGATAAAATGGTTAAAACGTAAATCTTTTGTGGGTAAAACGTTTTGTCCGTGGAAAATAAGTAATGAAAGGTCGAGCCATACTCAAGCCTCAATTATTGGTATGAAAAGTGGAAATATTATGAGTTTTAAAATTTGAATACATTATCATATGATGCTTGGGTAGGTTTAACGTTAGAGTATGCCGTGTAGCCTGTGATATAAACTTAAAACTGCTAGTTTAGTGTTTTACACCTCATTGGCGTATGGTTTTATAACCTCAAATCCTGTATTGATGGGATGCTTCGGGTCCGGAGACCATGGGTCTGTATGCCGACTATTCATCTGGGTATTCACAATTCCAAATGGGGTTGTGAATATTTAAAATTAAGCCAAAAAGAGCAAACCTTTATAAGTCTATAAACATGATCACAAAAGTACAAAAGTACAAATTCACTACAGACTTGATCATCCACGCTGTTAGTCATGTGGGGTCCCCTTGCTCGCGTCTCATTACCATTAAGAAACGTACCGCAAGGGACACGCTACATGTAAGCCCTACAGATGAAATTTTGCATACTCACCTATGATGATAGATTTGGGGTGTTGCTTGATAGCGAGATTATGTCATGTTGTGGGTAACACTAGCTATTAATTAATTGAACCTTAATCGTATCTAATGGCTGCTTGGTAGACTTTGATGCTTAAGCTTAGGTGGATAAACAATACCCTTGATCGTCTTAGCTATTCATGAAAAAATAGAGCAACAAAAGTTTTAAATCTGCTAATTTTGAGGTTTAAGTCAAGTTGGGGTGGTCTGGTTAAAATAGGTAGTCATATGTTAATGATATTTAAGTCTGTTAATCATCATATTCCAATTAGCACATGATAGATTAAGTTTAGTTTTATATGTTTCCTTACCAGATCTTAACAAATAACTTACCAACATGAGTGTTAGTGAAAAATTTAAATGTTATGGTTATTACAACCTTAATAAACTATCTTCTAATTACGGTTTATGATACCATAAAGATTGTGGAGATTAATCAGAATTTAGTATCAATACTAATGCTATATTATGACAGTTATGAGGTTTGTATAGCCAACAAAAATCACTGTTATCTTAAAACCCTCATACTATTTGTTATCAACTAGTAGGTACTCGCGCGATGCGGCGGCGACGACAAGTTGTAACACAATACTTGTTTATGTTAAAATTCGCGCGTTGTGGCTTGATTTTTTACATTTACAATCCATTCACGATACATGTGTTATAAAGCTACGACAATAAACTTAAAGATATGTAAAATAAAAAAATTTCTAATGTTTAACTGTTAATATTGGTTTGTTTATCATTTTAATCATGTGACTTGTTACTATTATAAGTTTTGCCATTTATAAATAGTCTACTACTCTACCTAAATGTAACACCAAGGTTTCAAAGTTTTTAACTATGACTTGATTTGCGCCTCATACGGCTTGGGTCACTTTTATAAAGTTATACGGCAGGGTAAATTAAATTGCGTCTTGTAATATTTGCGATATTAAATGAATTGTTTATTTTCCCTTCAAAATCTTGTAGTTGGTGGTCACTTAGGCGTTAGGCGGCACCCTCACGGCCTCACCACCCAATTTGACCCAAGCTTATTTAAGCATAGTAAAATTTAAATTAATATTACAAGTTTGTTTTTTTTATAATTTTAATTAATATTTTGACAACGTTTTTTTGGATGCCACTAAGACGTTCAAAGAATTACATACTTGCTAAAATCGTGTGTGATTATTGCAAAGAAGATGGGAAATGTCAATTGACGTTAACATTCAACTCTTAATTGTCTTGCACACGAGTCAAGTAAATTATGAATTTATCAACACAAATGCATTGCAAAACTATAAAACTAAGAATAACATGTTTTATGACACCAACAACTTCCCCGTCACCACCATCCCAAAAAAATAATAATAATAATAAATAAAATAAACTGTATAACCCCGTTTTACATTTCTTTGGTCATTTTGGTCAATAAACAAAACATACAAACAAAAATCAATAAGTAGAACTGTATAACCCCGTTTTGGTCAAACTCTGCTTGAACCAAACCAAATTAATATCACGTTCTTGGTAAAGAACGAAGCTTTTGTACCTGAAGTGCAACCAACCTACGAAGAAGCTCTATATGGCATTGTGCACAAAATTCCAACGTTAAAATCTGAAATATAAATGTAAATAAATAAAATACATCAGTATTTCTTTTATTTTAATAAAATTATCATCTAGGTATTATCACCTTTAAATCGATGGAGAAAATAACTATGAGCTGACCATCACGAACCACACGAAGTTGCTCGTATATAGTTTCTTGAACCATACTCCAATATCATTATTCTAGATGGAAATCTACATTCACGCGGCAATTCCAAAAGCTCATCAGTCACACCACTATCGTCTCTGTTAAAATACATACGCACACCGTCAAAACATTACCAAAATTACAAGGGAAATTTCAAAAATGTCCACGTTTGACCAAACCCTTTCCAACTATCTTATTTATTTTTCTTACTCTTTTAATAATATTCAATTATTACCATTTCTAAAAGTAATGAAATTACTATTTTTATTATTACTTTCAAATAACAATCATATCAAAATAATCCAAATTTAAAACTTGGAAACGAAACATGTAAATCCAAAACCATGATTAGAGATTTTAATAACTTTTTTTTTCAAACAGCAAACATTTTATTCAAATTGCTACCAAATCATTCGCTGCAGTGATTAACACGATACCAATTACGTGCAGCATGACAACCATTAACTGAAAACATTGAAGCAACCATACCAAAACAACAGTTCATTACCATTACTAATTGTGTTGAAACAACATGAACTTATATATGGATTTAATTATTTAAAAGGCAAAAGAAACAAAAAACAAACAATGCAGTTAACGGCTAGGTGGGACATTTTAGGGTACTATGGTCATAAATTTTTTTCTTCCAAAGATTATCTGGTTAGACCATTTATTGTGACTTCATACTTTTTTAAACAAGCAAAAAAACTTTAAAAAAAACTAATAATAATAATAATAATAATAATAATAATAATAAAAGTATATACCATCAGTAGCTCTGTATCTACAAAACTCTCATTTCAACAGTCCAACGCTAAACAACCTTCTCTTTTGTATATCCCCCTCCACCTCCAGTTGCATGCACAATAAAACCCCGTTAAATATTAGTTTCAAATTGACACAATTAATAATAAAAAAAAACTTGTTCAAAAATAATAAAAAAGATTACCAATAGGGACTAAGAGTGTTAAACGGGCCATGTTATTGGGTTTGCAGGTCTAACCCAAACACGACCTGAACCCGAAAATCGTGTAAGACACGTGAACTCGAACATAACCTGCAAATTCACGGGTTGACCTGAACACGACCTATTTGACCCAGAAATTTTAAACCTTTTTTTTTGTTTTTACATAATATTACCTTAAATTTACATTTTATAATAAAAAATACACAATTACATTAAAAAAAAAACTACATGTAATGAAGTATATAAATTATGATCTATAATAATACAATCTCATCATAACGGATTCAGGTACAGATAGAAGTAATGATACCTGTTACACAAATAAGAGAACTTACCTCTTGGACATCATCGCCAAGAACCACCTGCAATATTAAAATACAACCATTTACAAATTAGCAAACGAAGCTTATAGTGAAAATCTGAATGATTAACTGATTAAGCTCTTACTGAAAACTGTTTTAATTACCTCAATGTCTAACTCAAAGCCTTCTGTAAGAATCTAACGCTAAAGCAACTCAATATCTACATTATTAGCTGAATGTGATTCTTGTGATGAATAACAACATTTTGAAACTTCAAGAAAGATTAATGATTTACTTGTGTTGTTATAATTCTCTAACAAAAAGATCTCTCCATGAAAATCGGCCACTTCTTTTCATATCTTAATCATCTCTTCGTTTAAATCCTTAGCTTTGATAATGAAATTCCTATATTCCAAAAGCAGAAACAATATAACAAACATGTTAGACATTTTAGAAATGACTAAATTTGTAAAGTTTCATAGCAAATTCACCATTCCAAGGGTTGCAGGGGCTGTTTAACTATTTGTATGGTTTGAACATACAAAATCATTTAACAGTGAAGTCCTATTTTCAAACTCTCAAATGAAAGATTATGATATTTCATTACTCAAGTTATTATTTAGCTTTAACATCCTCAAATATGCAACATGCCAGAAAGAGAGAATCATGATATCTATAGTATCAATTCTTCAAAAAATAACAACTAACAAATGCAACTTATAATATTAAGAGAAATATGAATTCTTTCAGCCCTACCTGCAAACCAAAGGTTGTATCCATTTGCCAATTTTATGAAAAAATCGTTTTTAGCTTCTATAATATTCTTTAATTAATGATCATTAATCACAGAAGACAAAAAAACCTAAAATCAATTTACAAATAATCTACAAATGACCATGATTTTACATAATCATAAGTTCATAACCAATCTAATAATACCTTTAGTTTGATGATGTACTTAATCAGCAGAGAACAAATTAAATTTCTCAACTTCTGGTTCCAAATTTTTAAATGAATGAAGAAATCTCTTCTAAAGAAGTCACAGCGCAGTCTTTCTTAGCGTTGTGGATCTCTTAAGAGTCACCGGCTTATTTGTGTTGTGGTATGGTGAGATTCAATCGCTTCTTGTGGTGGGAAAGATGAACGCCAGTCGCTCTATCTCTAGGTGAAAACAAAGACCCAAACGAAATTGCAGCAATTCACCAAAAACATACCGATCGACATTTCTTCACCCTTTCGCGAATCAAATCCAAACAGGTACATCAATTGCAACTCAGATTCCTGGATTTCAGATATATAAATATCTCACATAAGACTATACACTTTTGACACATTTTTGTTATCAGAATTTTAACAAAAGACAAACAAGTCATATAAATTTCACTCATTGAAACTAAGTATCAAATCATGACATTGTTGATCAGGATGATCTTTTCATCTAAACTCATTCTTAGTTATTTTAAATCATGTATTAAGTGTCCTATACATTATTTGGCTTAAGGAAGGAATAAGTATGTGTCCACCATAGGTTATATTTTCACTAACATGCATGGAACTTATTCCAAACAGAATATCAGACATAATTCATTTATCATTAAAAGACATTCTACTTGTATCTAATCTGTTTTATGGTCCACGTTCTTACAATAACCGAAATTTATTTATCGTATTTCATATAATAATTTTTTTGGTATGAAGTTGATGTTAGACCGATATCATCATTTTCTTGGATGTTCTGTTTAGAAAGAGTGTTAATATGACTTTGTCGTTTTATCTTCCAAATTCCTTAAGTTTAGAATAAACTAAATTTAAACAATAAACTCATAATCAATTCCAATTTACACATAAACCATATATCTCTAGTCAATTCCAATTTAGAAATAAACCATAAATCCTTGAACAATTACAATTCTCAATTTACATTATCCAGTAAACCATAATCAGTCATTCAAATATTCAATTGCTCGTAAACAATTCCAAGTTAATAATTTATATAAACAAATTAGCAATTACAACTTTAGATAAAAGTAGAAGAGTATCTAAATTAAACAAGTAGAAGTCAAACCGTGGAAAAGAGACTAAGGGAACACCTGTCATTAGCTACTTGGTTGCAGCGTGGAGGTCCACTGACCGGAGGAACAATGAACAATGACTTTATTTAGTTTGGGCTTTAATTTGGTTAGGCTTTAAACTTTTTTTGGGCTTTAATTGATTTTAGCCTTTTAATTTGGTTTGGCTATAAAAAAAGGGCGTTATATTTTTTCAGGTGTAGCAAAATACAAAAACCGACACCGACGAAAAATTGAGGGGTAGTAGTTTTTAACTAGGTCCGTGTAAAGCCCCGGTCCTGGTGCCCTACTTTAGCGTTGGATTTACTCATAAACATAGTTCTAAATATCATAGTGAATTAAATCTTTTCACGGAATAGATAAATGTCAACCATCCATTACATAAGTCTTAAAGTTTTAACAATATAAAACAAGTATTTAAGTTCAAAAATCATAAATTATGTCTTCAGATGCCAGCTTCTTTATTCTTCTGCCATGTTTCCCTCTTCAAGCTAGCTGTCTCATTCTACTCACCTGCGTGGATACTAAAAGTCAGCTACACTGTATGAATTCTAGTTAATCAGGCAACATACATTGCATTCACATATATTTGTATCCGAAGACACGTATCGTAGACTTACCTTTCATTCATACACACTTGCATTCTTACTTTAATACTTTTATACTTTCATACTTTACTTCTTTCTTGCTTTATCTTACTAATACATACATACTTATCTCTACGTTTTAAAGATCATTTCGCCCTACTTCCTCGAGTATTATTAGGGCCCAGTTCCCTTTTTGCCTCAGATATTATTAGGGACTAGTTCCCGCCTGCCTCAGATATTATTAGGGTCCGGTTCCCTCCTGCCTCGGATATTATTAGGGTCTGGTTCCTTCCTGCCTCGGATATTTTAGGTTCTGGTTCCCTTATGCACAGAATAACCATACAACCATACCATAGACATACATGTGTTTCATATACATTACTCGTATACTTCTAATTCTTTTTTACATTCAATATCATTCATATATCGTCATTAAACCAACAAATAGCATACACTTACCGCGTAAAGTAAGTGTATTAACAAATCACATTGAGTATGCACACAACCCCGAAAACATAACAAGACAATGGGGCAAGAAACTCACCTGTATCCTGTTTCTTCCTGAGTTTATAGTAATACCCCTCCATAGTTATGCACGGCTAATTGTGTAACAATTATATTATCAATTAACCATATCATATGTCACACCCCGACCAAAGGCGGCAGAACATGCCGGGGTGCAACGGATTGCCCAAGAACACAAGACACAAGACACTATTAAAGTGACAATATTTAAACAACTCATTAATTTCATTCAATCACCAAAAGTAACACATCTTGTTCATACAAAATAACACCGAATATAAGAATTTAATTGTTCGTTCTTCTAATAACCTAAACGGTTTCAAAATAAGATAGCATCTTCAAACTCCAATCAACTAATAATCGAACCTGTAACAATGCATAAAATAATATTTGTCAACACGTATGTTGCTGAGCATATTCATAGTTTGAGTGTATATATATATATATATATGAGGCAAAATCCATAAATCGTATATGAAACTATAAATAAGAGAAAGTATTGCGGTATATAAATCATAAATAAATGAGGATCCTTTCTAATCGGTAACAACCAACATACTTGGATAATGAGGCCCTATTCTACTAGCACAAGGCTAAAGTAGTTAGGGGTGCGTATGATCATACATATTGAGGCTCAACAATAACATAAATAAACACTCGTTCACATAAAACATATTAGACATATAACACACAATCAAGCAAAATATTCAAAGTATCATATACTATTGAGTTTGGGGTTTGAGAATCTAGTATTATAAATCATTGTTGTTTTGAATACGTATGCATGTTACCCCCAAAGTATAAAAATGAAAACGGGGGATGAAATGTACTCACGTGAAATAAGTAACTTGAAGGATTAGTTGCGAATAAAAGGAAATGTAAGTTCAACGAGCAAGACCTAGATTAAGAGGGTCTTGAGTTAGTAGATAGTCTTAAAAGATTTAAAGTAAATAACATAGTAAGTAAGATAAATAATTAAAGTTTGACGGTTAAAGTGTAAATACATAAGAAATTAAAGTTATGGTTTTTGAAAAGTAAGTTTACTCGAAATAGGGTCTCGGTATTCTTTCCATTAGTTTTATTTAACCTTTGTTAAATATTTGTTTATAATTGCGATATTACAATATCTTTTGTTAAATAGATACCAAAACGAGATTTTACGAGTGTTCGGATTTGTCGGTTCGAGTCTTGATAATTGGTCAAGCTCAAATCCAAGACTCCAAATTAATAAATATTATGAGATAACTCAATGAAATCAAAAGAAACTTAACCAAGTGTGTAGTTCTATTAAGAAGAACCACGAAGTTCGTTAAGCGAGTGTTTGGTTTTGTCGGTCCAAACTTGTTATAAGATCAAGTTGGATCCAACATACCAAGTGTTTTGAGAAAATAATTAAAATTAGTTTATAATATTGTTTTAGAGAAAAATACAAGATTCGGTGGCCCAAAACACAACTAGTGTGTCATAAGCGAGTTAACTCGGTTTAGTTTGGTCTTGGTTCGGTCCTTGACTCGGAATAAGACCAAGGATGGTTACCACATACCCAATACCATAGAACTTAATAAAAAGGAACTTAGAAATTATAATACACAAATCTTAAATGTAACATATTAATAAATCATTTTAAATATAAAACATTTAAACGAGTGTTCGGTATTGGTTCAGTCCTTGACTCGGAATAAGACTGAGGATAGTTACCACATACCCAATACCATAAAACTTATTAAAATAAACTTCGAATTGATAATACTCAAGTCCTACATACAATATGTTAACAATAAAATATTTAAACAAAAGTTCGGGTTTGGTTCGGCTATTGACTCGGGATGAATCCAAGGATGGTTTCCACATACCCATTACCATTGAACTCATTAAAATTATTTGGAAAATAAAATAAATAGAACTAAACATTAACAAGGACTATAATAGTCCTCCATAAAGGCATGCCTAGCAATACACCTAAACCGACCATGGCCGGAGAAGGGAAAGCCAAGGAAACAAGGGGAGTATGTTTTAAACAAGCTATAATAACAAGCTTTAATTAACAAGAATTAGTTAGAAACAAATATTAGTATTAGTTTGACCTTGATAAGTCAAACTATCAAGAGTTTGGAGGAAGAATACTTAGATCTAGATTGGGAAGAGTTTGAGGTGAATGAGCAAACCCAAATGGGATGCATTGGTCTTGTTTATATAGGGAACGAGTGAAGGGTTGGCCATAATGTTGCTTTCAAGAGTTACATGATTTTGTTATTTGACAATTTTAGTCCCTTAAGTTTGTTTTAACTCGTTTTTAGCCAAAAAAGGGTATTTTAATGTACAGAAAGAGATGATTTCTTGATTCGACAATTGTGTAACATAAATGAACATAAAACCAAATACTTTATTAATAACGAAAGATCTGAAGGACCAAAACGGTTTGGGTTTCCGATAAAAAAACAAATACAAGTTACACCGAAAATGACGAATGTCACAGTCTTCCCTACTTTAGAAAATTTCGTCTCAAAATTAGGAAGAATCCGTAATAAAAAAATGAGGGTACTTTTCCTTCATAGCGTCTTCTGGTTCCCAAGTAAATTCAGCATCACGCCGTGATTCCCAATGGACGTTAACTAAACGGATGCGGCTACGTTTGGTTCGTTTCTCTTTGCGATCCATGATTTCAACGGGTTTTTCGATCATTTGCAAGGTTTCGTTGATACATACTTCGTCAAGAGGTATATGAGGTTACGTTCGGCTAAGCACTTTTTGAGGTTCGAGACATGAAAGGTTGGATGAACACCGGTAAGTTCTTGGGGTAAATCGAGCTTATAAGCCACTTTTCCAGTCCTTTCGAGGATTTTGAATGAGCCTCAGAAACGAGGAGCTAGTTTTCCTTTCTTTCCAAAATGGACTACCCCCTTCCAAGGGGATACTTTGAGAAGGACAAGGTCGCACCATTGAACTCAAGAGGCTTTTGCCGTTTGTTGGCGTAGCCCTTTTGACGACTTCTAGCAGCAAGAAGATTTTTGCGGATTTGGTCGATATGATCGGCAGTGTCTTGGACTATCTCGGGACCGGTGATTTGGGCTTCACCAATCTCGTTCCAACAAATCAGAGAACGACACTTACGACCATAAAGAGCTTTTAAAAGAGCCATATCAATGCTAGAATGATAACTATTGTTTATGAGAATTCGATCCAATTTTCCCCAAAATCAAGTACACAAGATCGAAACATATCTTCAAGGTTTTGGATTGTGCGCTCGAATTGACCATCGGTTTGAGGGTGATAATCAGTACTAAGATCAAGGCGAGTGACCAAAGCTTCATGAAGCGATTTCCAAAATCATGAGGTGAAGCGAGCATCACGATCGGAAATAATGGTCAATGGAATACCATGACGGCATACAATTTCACGAACATAGATTTGAGCGAGTTGTTCGACAGATTACTTCTCTCGTATGGGGATAAAGTGAGCCGATTTGGTTAATCGATCAATGATTACCCAAATACTATTATTTTGCTTTTGAGTGGGGATAATTTGGTGATAAAGTCCATAGCAATGTCTTCCCATTTACAAACGGGAATATGAGGTTGCTCGAGTAAACCAAAAGGTTTTTGATGTTCAGCTTTAACCTTTGATCATGTAAGGCATTTTGAGACGTAAAGTGCAATGTCCTTTTTCATACCCGGCCACCAATAAATAGATCGAAGATCGAAGTACGTCTTATCCGCACCGGGATGCATGGAATATCGCGACATATGAGCTTCGTCAAGAATGAAAGTATGAAGTTCATCACGATCGGTAACCCTTAAACGATTGAGAAAATAAAGCAAGCCATCGGGTTTGGTGTCGAGTTGAAGTTCGGCTCCACATGACATTTCGTCGTACATATTGCCTTCATAAATGGAGGTACACTAGGCTCGATAGATGAGGTCTTCGAGATCGGATTGGATGATGATGCTATGTAGCAGAACGGACTTGACATAAATTTACGACTAAGGGCATCAGCTACGACATTCACTTTACCGGGATGGTAGAGAATTTCGCAATCGTAATCACTAAGTAATTCGGCCCATCGATATTGTCTCATGTTGAGATCGTTTTGGTCAAAAATGTGTTGAAGACTTTTATGATCGGTGAAAACTACACATTTCGTGCCATAAAGATAATGTGTCCAGATTATGAGAGCGAAACGACGACACCAAGTTCGAGATCATGAGTCGTGTAATTCTTTTCGTGAACCTTAAGTTGTCTCGAGGAATATGCGATAATTTGAGCTCGTTCCATGAGAACGCAACCGAGACCTTGGTTGGACGCATCGGAAAATACCACAAAAGTCGTTGTTTCCATCGGGAAGGGTTAAGACGGGAGCATTGCAAAGTATATGCTTTAGAGTTCGGAAAGCTTCTTCTTGTTTCGGTCCCCATTAATAAGGCTTTCCCTTATGAGTTATTGCGGTAAGAGGTAACGCGATTTTGGAGAAGTTTAGAATGAATCACCGATAACACCCGGCCAAACAAAGGAAAGATTGGATTTCCGTGGGTGTGGATGGAGTTTTCCAATCTTTTATGGCCTCGATTTTGGCGGGATCAACATGAATACCTTTATCGTTGACGATGTGTCCCAAAATTGAACTTCCTTTAACCAAAATTCAAATTTTGAGAACTTGGCAAAAAGTTGTTTTTTCTTAGGAGATCAAGAATGAAACATAAATGATGCTCATGTTCGGCTTTGGTCTTGGAGAAGATGAGGATGTCATTGATAAAAACTATTACGAATTTGCCCAAGAATGGTTTGCAAACGCGGTTCATGAGGTCCATGAATACCGCGGGTGCGTTGGTTAATCCGAATGGCATAACCATGAATTCGTAATGTCCATACCGAGTACGAAAAGCGGTTTTAGGAATGTTGATGTATATAAAATTATACATTTTTTCAGCATCAAATAATCTCTAAAAACTACAACTTCTATCAAATAAACGAAGAAACAAGTGAAAAGACGAAGAAAACTGAAAGAAAACCCAAGAAAAACCTCAACCACGCCCCCGTGCCCCTAGAACCATGCCCCATGCTTTTGAACACAAGAAAAGACAAAAATCTACAAGAAAAGATTAATATTGGACACAAAAGAACGGGGCCGTGCCCACTCAAACACGAGGCCGTGGTCACCTTCAGAAAAGACAAAATGGAATTAGCACATGTCATTAAAAAGCATGGGGCCGTGCCTCAGGAAGCACTCCCCCGTGGCGAGTCATCATGAACGATCTGAAAACATGTGACTGGAAACCTGGACACCGGATCGTGCCTCATAAAGCACGGGGCCGTGCCCCTATCTCCAGATAGCCTATAAATATAGGCTCATGTTGCACTCATTTGGTGTGCTTGAAGAAGATCTTTAAACGGGTTTCTCTTATAAAAACATCCACATTACACCCATATAGAAAATCTTGTAAGGAGTTTGAAGGCTTGGAGTTTATCGTCATCATCCATCATCATCAACATCACCATAATCCATCATCATTAAGAAGGGAGATTCATCCACATTTGGTTAGATTGTTCTAGTTTAATCATGTATTTGTTATCATAGTCTCTTTTTATGTTTATAACAATGCTCATTTTGAGCTAAACTCCATTTACCATCTATAATCTACGAAGAAGCTTTGTTTTACTTGATGATTATGTGAAACATGTGGTTTAGTTTGGTATAGTACATGGTTATTTTGCAATTATCCATTGATGAAGAAATGTTTTATCAATTTAATTCAATACGTCAAAGTTGATGATTTATAATCATTCATGGTAACTCATGTTCTTGGAAACTAGAAATGGTAAAAAGAATACTTTGATACTTTATTCAAGATAAAACATGGATCCTTATGTTGTACTTAGAAATGATGAGATATAAACTATGATCTATTTCTCTAGTTTTGATAATTCTGAAATAACATTGATAACACGATTTCTTAGGTTATCATGCCAGTTAAAAAAATCATATGTTAATGGAATGTGTAATTATAATATAATTAAATCAACCAAGGGGAGGTTGTGTCAGTTAACTACAACCACTCGAAGTTGTTAGGATTGGTATTTGAGTGATCGAAGTTAATCCTAATCATTCTACTATACCAAATTTCTTGTCTACTTAAATTAACATTCTCTTGGTAGTATGACATTAGGAAAGGATGGACTTTAAAATGCGCATGCTACTTTCTGTTATGTAATAGAATACGTTCACTTAGAAATGATGGACTATTCTATCATATATTATTAGGGAAAGTTTATCACATGTTTATTTAATAATCATCCAGGAATAATGGAGTGGATTCTTGCTTTTATATGGTAAACCTTCATATAACTGAATTACTCATTTAGAAATTCTCTTCTTGTCACCTATATAATATACATAAGTATTTCTATTTAATAAAAAGTTTAAAATTTATCTAAAAAATGATTAAACCCTCTGATAAGTAAGACGAAGATTCATTATTTGAAACATTTGTGTCCACGAATCGATACTTGATTCTTACCAATACTATCCTACATATACGATAGGTACACTTGCCTATTTTGTGTGTGTTTAGTTTTAGTAGAAATCACTTTTATAAATTTAAAACACGATCTTGTGCAAAGCTTAAATTTCAATCCGTTATCAATTTTAAGCACTCACGGGCACGCACATTGTAACATTCGTTACTTTTCAAGCCCGAAAACTCGACCCATTTTAAATTTTCGGTTTTGTTTCTATTTAAATTTTTATATTTTTATAATATTATTAATTATCTCAATTTTCATTAATGTATTTTATGTGATCATTTCTATGCAATTATACATTTCACCACCTTTGTAGTATTACATACTCATTTAAAACATTCATAATCAAGATCAAATATTTAAGTACATGTCCCATGCAATTTACTATAGTTATTATTTAACTACAACTACTTCTTGTTTATTATTATTATTATTATTATTAAATTTATTATTATCATCATCTTTTCATATGTTACTTAACTAATAAAAACTAATGAATGTTTTAATTCAATTAAATTTATTAAAATAGTCAAACCTTTTACCCTATTAAACAATTTTTAATTTGTGTTTTAATTATATTAAATATGATTAATTTTCATAATTTCCTTAAGAACATAACAACTCTATATTTTCAATATAAAAGGAGGACAAATCCTCCATTATTTTGACACCTCAATCCATTCTTTTCTTAAGTTTAAGAGCACTAACAAGTAAGTTGTTACCATTTCAAGCATTTTATAGCTTTTGTTTTGATTTTATCTTGAATGTTCATACTTGTTCATAAGTTGTTCTTCATGATCATGTTACTTTTATTATAAAAATATTATATTTTGGTTTTAAGAATCATTATGATCATGGATATCCAAGATGAACACTTTGATTTTTCTAAATCTTGGATCAAGCCTAGTTATTTTGCAAGAACAAACATGAATATATATTTATCTAAATCTTATGATTCGTTAATCATCATAACTTATAAACTTTCTTTAAATAAGATTATTTATAAAAATTTCTTTTATTTAAAATATTTTACAATAGATATAACTTACTTCATATCTTTGAATTAATAATTGAGTAAATTAATTATTGTTTATTTTATTTCAACATAACTACTATTTATGAGAATTAATTAATTATGTTACTTGGAAACAAATGTTTAATCATAAATGATTACTAATATTATTATTTAATCTTATATTAATAAGTTATAATTATTTGTCTACACATCATTCTTCAACTAATAAACATCAAATATTTTATATTAAATTTATTCATTTTTGTTAAACTCATTAAAAATCCCTAAGTCCCCATTTACCATAAGTTAATTAACTTTATAATTCTGGTTACTAGTCCTTGATTTTTTTGTATCTTCGTTATTATTTATAGTTTCGTGAGATTCAATTGCTTCGTTTGTTAACTCTCTTTCAATTATTTGTTTCAAGATGTCTCCAATATCAAAGGTGAGTTTCTCACACTCCCTTTTTAACGCTTTCACATATTTTGGGGGGTAGCATATATATCCTATCAACATTACGATTTCGTTTATTCATTATTTACAAACTACAATTCGTTACATGGACTTGTGTGTTGATTTGCTTATTTGGTCAAAGATTACGTGCTCATGGTTTCCTCATTAAGTATGATCATACGCCCCCCTATGCACTCAGGACCTCGATATTATGAGTGGAATAGGGACCCCCGATCCGAGTACATTGGTTGTTACCAATGGAAAGGACACTTACTTGCGCTATAATCCGAGTACATTGGTGCACAATCCCAACTGGAAAGGACCTTACTTGCTCATTTACACTTGTTCATGGAATTGTGGATTATTATGTACTTATATCAAAACTTGTGTGAACTCACCAACTATTCATATAGTTGACATTATTTTATATATATGCTACAGGTACATCTATTCGAAGTTGACACATGAAGAAGACATCAGAACTTAGGGTATATCAATAAATGGATAAGTTCTGAAATTGTTCTTGTAATTTTCCATGTATTTCTTGTTACAAACTTGTGTACTTGATGTTTAAATCAATTAATGATAATATTATCACTTAATAGTGTCACATGTGTTTTGGGAAATCTGTACGTCACACTCAGGCGTTTCCGCTTTAGCCGGGGTGTTACACAAATCAAGTTTTGTGCCGAGGACACGGTACGTTTCTAAGAGCAATCCAAGTTTTAATTTAATCATTGTTTATAATTGTACAAATTTTTAACTTTTATTTTATTTTCATTTACTTATTACTATATTAGAATTAATTATTTTAACGCTAGCCTAACCTTTACTTTAGTTAATTAACTTATACCTTAGTTTAGTTTAAGAATAGCTTAGCCTAACTCTTAGCCTAACTTTAACTAACCCATAGTTTTACTTAAATAGTTCAAATTTGATTTAACCCCATGTATGTCTTCTACATTCGAACCTGAGCTTGTTTCTCCAATTTCTGAACCGGAAAGACTCTTTCGTCGACGAGCACGTAAACGGACTGCAGAAACCGCTGAAACAATCAAAGACGAGCCAGTAGATGCCACAACATCAGGAGAAAACCAAATCGAAGAAATGATGGAAGCACAAGACAATGAACAAAACATGAGCCAGTAAGCCAAGCCAACTCTCGAAAGCTACGGAACTGGAGTGGCTCTGCCCGATATCACCAAACATTTCGAAATCAAATCAAGCACCATTCATATAGTGGAAAATTCAGTTCAATTTCATGGTCTCCTGGACGAACACCCTCTTTCTCATTTATCTCGATTCTTTCGAATTAGCGGAACCCTTAAAATTTAAAATTGTTCTGAAGATCAGATCAAACTCAAACTCTTCCCTTTCTCTCTAACGGGTCAAGCCTTATAATGGATAGAATCCCTTCTTTCTGGTTCCATCACAAATTGGACAAGATGGTTGAACAGTTTCTCATCAAATACTTTCCACCTGATAAAACTGCCAAATACCGAGCTAGCATTACTGGATTCCGGACCGATGATGATGAGTCGTTACACGCAGCATGGGAGACATACAAAAGTCTTCTGAGAAGATTCCCACACCATGGACTGAGCGTATGGTTTCAAGTACACACTTTCTTTGACGCACAATCTAGTCAAAACAAACAGGCCATCGACCAAGTCGCCGATGGAGATCTGGGATCCAAATCACCTAACGAAGCATTTGAAATCATGGAGAAGGCAGCAAAGAAGAGTTTCGATTATAAACCACCAAGATCTACACCTACACATAAGGGATTGCACCACGTCGATTCCAGCACTCTTGTCATCGCACAGCTTGAAGCCCTTTCTAAAAAATTCGAACAGCTTCAAGCTGAACTATCAAAAATGAAGATCACCTATGACACCTGTGGGGGAGCTCATAGCACAAGTGACTGTAATCAAGTCGTTATGGCCATGGAAGAAGTCGACTTCATCGCCCGCCAAAACAACGCTTTCAGTAACAACTACAATCCAGGATGGAGAAACCACCCGAATTTCTGTTAAAAGGAGAAAGTTAACACTCAAACCCTACCCGGATTCGAAAAGAGGCCGATGAATCAATCCTTCCAGCCTAAACCACAATTCCAAGACCAAAGTTCCAGTATCCATCAGAATCCGAGCTACTTAAAAATCGAAGAAATGTTAATCCAAATTATGACCAAAACAAATGAAGCAAAAAAAAAGGCTGACTCAAGAGCTGTTGATATTAGCGGAGTATTGTTGAAGCATGAAGCTGACCTAAAAAGTCAATAAGCATCATTACAGAATCTAGAAACCCAAATCAGACAAATTGCCCGACAATTATCCGAAAGACCACTTGGCACTCTTCCAAGCAACACAATCACCAATCCAAATGTGATAGCTAATGTTGTTACACTTAGAAGCGGCACAACCACTGTTGCCTCACCAACTTAAGAACCAGTCATGAAAAAGGAAGCCTCTAGCAAAACACAAGAGGTACTGATTCCAATGGGCACCGTACAACCTAAGGAACCAGTCAGAACCTTTGTTCCACCTATTCCATACCCAGGACGATTGAAGCATGAGATATTGGAAGTTCAGTACGAGAAGTTTTCAAAACTCTTCAAACAACTCCACATCAACATCCCTTTTATCGAAGACATTGCTCAAATGCCAAAATATGCCAAGTTTCTCAAAGAAGTGCTGACAAACAAGAGGAAGTTGGATGAACTATCACATGTCACCCTAAGTAAAGAATGTTTAGCGGTCCTCCAAAACAAACTGCCACCAAAAATGACCGATCCAGAGAGCTTTACTATCCCTTGTCTCATAGGAAATTTGTCTGTTGGCAGCTAGTATTAAATTAATGCCTTTTGCGGTTTATGCAAAACTAGGGATAGGAGAACCAAAGCCCACCCGCATGAGCATTCAGTTAGCTGACCGATCCGCTAAATATCCTCGGGGCATTGTTGAAAACATGCTTGTCAAAATTGACAAATTTGTTTTTCTAGTAGATTTTGTAATTATAGACATGGAAGAAGACAAAAGTGTACCTCTGATTTTAAGAAGACCCTTTCTAGCCATTGCAAAGGCTATCATTGAGGTTTGCACTGGCAAACTCACTCTCAGGGTTAATGACGAGGCTATCACTTTTGACATAGGAAAATATACGCAACATCCGCAACATCAAGATGGCACATTATATTGTGTTGACATCATCGATTCTTTCGTGAGTTTCTATGTGCGGAAATCTTCCATCAACACCCCATTAGAAACACAAATCTCTACCGATGTAAACACTAAACCCACTTTAGAACACGATGATCTCGATACTATCGATAACTATCAAGAAACATCAGAAGTAGTATGTGAGATCACCAAATTCAATGAAAAATCAAAAAAAAAATCGAAGAACCACCAGCCTTAGAATTAAAAGAACTCCCAAACCATCTCGAATATGCCTTTCTTGAAAAAGACTCTCAACTCCCAGTAATTATTTCATCTCACCTTTCTAAAGAAGAGAAATACGAACTTCTTAAGGTTCTCAAAAACCATAAGAAGGCCATCGCGTGGAAAATCATGGATATCAAAGGCATCAGCCCTTCCTTTTGTACTCACAAAATCCTCATGGAGGAAGAATACAAACCCGTGGTCCAACATCAAAGACGTTTCAATCCCAACATGCAAGATGTGGTGAAGAAGGAAGTAATCATATTCACTCTGGGTTAGTCCAGTTCAAGTAGTACCCAAGAAGGGAGGAATGATAGTTGCGATGAACGAGAAGGACGAGCTAATCTTGATGAGGACCATCACAGGCTGGCGAGTTTGAATTGACTACCGTAAGCTTAATAACGCCACAAGAAAAGCTCATTTTCCACTTCCTTTTATCGATCAAATGCTTGAACGTTTATCTGGAAAAATGTTCCATTGTTTGCTTAATGGATTCTTCGGATACTTTTAGATTCACATTGCTCCTGAAGATCAGGAGAAAACCACCTTTACATGTCCATATGAAACATTCGCCTACCGAAGAATGCCATTTGGACTATGTAATTCCCCGGCCACCTTCCAACGTTGCATGGTAGCCATCTTTCATGAAATGATCGAACACTCTATGGAATTTTCAAGGACGACTTCTCAGTCTTTGGAGACTCATTAGAACATTGTCTAAAAAACCTAGACATAATGTTAGCTAGGTGCGAAGAAGTAAATTTAGAACTTAATTAGGAAAAATGCCACTTTATGGTTAAAGATGTTAGTACACGGTTTTGCGGCTCAAGTCTTTGTAATTATCATTATGTATTTATCGTTTATTTAATGTAAAAGTCATTTATATTATATAAGCTAGTTCGTTAAAGGAACTTTCTAGTTCGTTAAGGATGTTTAACGAACTAGACCTTAAGTTAAGTTCCTCCTGATTCGTTAAGGATGTTTAACGAATCAGGGGGTATTTCGTTAAGTTGTTTAATTTAATGTAGTGTAATGAAGCAGGAGTCTAGTTCGTCACGGAATGTGTAGCGAACTAGCCCTGTCTTCTATATATAGAGGTTCATCCTCTTCATAATTTAAGTTTTGAGTTAATATTATCGAATCTCTGCCCAATTGTTCTCTCAAGCTTCATAAAAATTATTCAATCTATAATACACATATATACAAACTAATACTAATATATGCAACATATAATCTATAAGAGCAACTATGAACTAGATCTGTAATTGTTATTAGACCTTAGATCTGAGATAGATCCGAGGGTTTTACAAGTCGTACTAGAGCTTTTGGTGTTCGATTGCTTTTGATCTGATTGTTAAATCGTTAATTAAGGATTGTTTAATTGTTATTTTGGTATCAATTGGTTTCGGTTTGAGTTTGGATCAAATTAAGTGTGAATTTGATTGGATATGGTTTGAATTGGATTAGATCTGTGTTTGGTAAGGTATTTGGAAGGATTGGTAAACTGGAATTGTGATTTGGATTGGGTTGGTATTGTTTTGGTATTGGATCTGAATTTGGCAAAAACAGGGGATCGTTTTGGTTCAACTGGATTCGAGATAAGTGTTAATTGTTTACGGAATGGTTTGGTTTGGATTCATGATGATGTTGCGAGTATTTTGATAGGTTAAGTGAACGATTTGGTAATGTATTGAGGTAGTATTACGGATTTACGATTTGATTGAGTGTTCATACTTTTTCCAGAAATCTGGAAATTTGTGATGAAGATTTGAAGATATGAAGATCTTCATTTGATTCATTAAAATCTCAGTCAGTTCGTTAGCCTAATTTGCTAATTCGTGTTCTAATTCGTTACTTATTCTCATTCGTGTTTTCTAGTTCGTGAGACACGTGTCCAAGTTCGTTAACTTTAATTCTAACAACTTTTGCCACGTGGCAATAGTTGGCAGAGGTTGTTATAACCATTTTAACAACCTAATTCGCTATAGTTGATTCATTATTAACCGTAGTTGATTTGTCACCTTGATTCGTTACCTTAATTCGCTAAACTTACACTTACTTGATTCGTTAAGGGAACCACCTGATTCGTTTTCATATTTCATCAATCTAATTCGTTGACCCAATTTCGTTATAACCTATTTCGTGTGACACTGTTCCAGATTCATGTGACACTATTCCTAATTCGTTACTGAGATAACATTCAATTCGTTATAATTGATTCGTTATCTTAGTTCGTTAGCAAACACTGTTCACAGTTCGTTAAGATATTTTCAATTTTAACCCTTGAAATTTGATTGTCTTGTCATTTGTCAAAATGGCTGGTATGTATGCTTTAGCTTCCCAAAATATGTTAATGCAACAAATATTTCAACTGGACACCGAGATCGGTTCACATTCAAAATGTCCACGTTTAGTGAAATTTAGCGATTTTGCTAAATGGGAACCTCGTTTCCGTTCTCATCTAGGGTCGGTTCATCCTAATTGTTCGTATTGCTTGGATGAGGTATATACCGTTCCGATGATTGGAGATGAGACTATTGACTTCACACCTAAAGCTATCTCTCAATACTCTCAAGAAGAAAAGAAAGCGTTGGAAATTGAAACAAAAGCCTACTCTACTCTTACAATGGCTTTACCTGAAAACATCTTTCACCAAGTTGGTAGCATAAAGATTTGTGCTTCGTTTTTCCAACACATTCGTATGAGGAGTATGGGTAACACCGCTGAAAGCAAGAAAGTCATGCTAAAGATTCAATTTAGGAACTTTAATTTACTTAAGGGTGAGACTGTCAAGGAGATGACAACAAGGTTTAATGATCTAATAGCTGAGATGGACAAGATGAAGTTGGAAACTTCTGAAGTTGATAAGATTGATACCATCAAGAGTGCTTTACCGAGTTCTTATTCTACGTTTTTAATGGTTCTAAAAGAGAACAATTACTTCAATAATGAAGACTTGACAACATCCGAATTTATGCAAAAGATCGAAGCAAGAGAATACGATCTCAAATGTTAAAAGTCTTCTAAGGATAATCAAGATCCTGCTTTTTATGGTGGGAGTATGCCCTTGAGTTCAACCATCTCTCTAGTCACTTCATTTCTTACACAAAATGTAAGTGAGAATACGACAACTATCTATAGTGATCCAAGAGCATGTTTCTACACTGCTGGAAGTTCTGGATCACATGGTGCTTCTGGTGGATTTGGAAATTTATCTACTACAAATCAATTCTCACCACCACCGAGTGTAAACATGAAGGAAGCTGAACAAAACTTTGCTTTCTTGTCAGCCTTCATGACCTCATATGAAAATATGGTTAGTAGCAAGATTGCTACTAGTGATTTGACTAGTGAAGACTACGATTAAATTGATCCAGATGACTTAGAGATTATGGATTTGAAATGGAACATGGCAATGATTGTTCGAAAGTTTAAAAGGTTTATGCAACGAACCGACAAAGATCTTCCTACTTTGAACAAGAAGGTTGAGTTTGATAAATTGAAGGTAAAATGTTATAATTGCCAAGAGTTCGGTCATTTTGCAAAGGAATGTGATAAGCCGAAGAAAGAGTATACTGGTCCTAGAAATCAAGATTGAAGTTCATCGAGTAAAAACGGAAATGATGTTGTTAAGACTTCTGGAACCACATCTTCTTCTTCTGGATCACAAGCTATGCTGACTAACTTGGATGGAACTGACTGGTCCCAAAGACTCTTATGCAATGATCATCAAGCCAATTTGGTTATGTTCAAGACAAATGAAGTTTTTCAAGATGCAAGCGGAAGTGAGCTGTATTCTAATAATGATTTTGAATCAGATTCTGATGATGCATGTGAAAAGCTTCCAACCACGTTTGCTTGCATGGCTAATATCAATGAGGTTAGTACATCTGTTCCTATCTCTTTTAATGTGTCTGCTAAAGTAACTTGTGTTGAATGTGAGAAAAACAAACCTAAGTTAGAGTCTTTGAAAAATCACAATGATAGTTTAGTGAGAGAAATCGCTTCACTAAAAGATACTTATCAACAATCTTTAGATTCTCAAATGTGATCTAGAGAAAAGATTAAAGCATTGTCGACAAGTAATCATGATCTCAAAGCTGAGTTATATGTTAAAATGACTATCAACGATCAAAAGTTTCAAGAAATTTTGAAACATCGTTCAAAGATAACCGAGCTTGATAATGAGGTTCTTGAGTTGAAGAACAAGTTGGGCAAGTTTAGAAACTCTTCCTTTTTGCTAAATGAAATAATCGAAGTATCTGGTAAACAGAAAGATTCGAAAAAGGGCATAGGTTTTGTTGAAATACCACCATCTTTTCAAAACGATTATAGAGAAAATCCTTTTGCAAGGAAAGAAGAAGAAGTGCTTGTGAAAGAACCTGTTGTTTCTGATAATTCTAAACAAGTAAAATCTGGAAATGTCAAAGCCCAACCCCCAACTCAAAAGCCTCATGTTGAAAGCAACAAAGAATTTGTTGAAAATGTTGATAAAGTGATTATTGAGGATGTGTTTGAACCTGAGGTTATACACAAAAACTAGAACATTCCAAGTTCTAATCACATTCTTTGTGAACCTCATGAATTTGAAGAGGCCGTGTATGGTTCACATACAACTCATGTGAGAAAATAAGACCAAGTTAAGGTTAAACCGGTGAAGGCTAAGAAACCAGAAAAGCCTAAAATTTCTGACGAGAATTTAATGCGTTTTATCAATCCTACTATTTCCAAGCCGACAACTGGTCGTGTGTTTAAGTTGAAAGGAATTGACACGATGTTCACTGAGAAAGACATTCCGATTAGCATTATCAACCTGAGCTAATTGAAAGCGTTTTTCATAATGAAACCTCCAAGATACAAGATCTTGAACGTCAATATGCTTGTGCCAAAACATCAAACTCTTCAGACCCATTGATTAAAGCTAAGCAATTGTTAAAAACTGCTAAAAAGGTTCATTTTATGAAATCAACTGGAACTGATACATTGCAAAGTTTTTCCAACTGTTCTAATCTCGATTTCTATTTGAAAAAAGAAGTCTGTGTCGTTTAATGAGTTGGCCAAGAGTTTTACTAAGAAAGTGAGTCATCAACCTTCTGTGGCATCTGTTTTTTCCAAATCTCAACATGATCGTGTGGACAACAAGGTCATGTGGTGAGAAGCAGTGGACAGAAGAAATCTCAGAATCTTCATCCATTTGTCAAAGACCAATCGTAACCCATTCCTGTGATAAAGGAGATTCTGAAACGACCTTTTTCGTGTGATCATGATACTCACATCATATTTTCAAACGTGAATCCACGTAAGGTTATTCATGTGAATGAAACATATGATCAAGTAAAACCAAAGTTTGTTCGAACTGAGCCAATCTGTAAGAATGTGAACTCAAACGTTGTTCAAGCTGCTTATCTAAGACGAAAGTCTAAGAGGTCTGTAACTTATTCTCAAGATGTTGAACAATAGTTGAATTCTGTTCAAGTCAATCTTCCAAGAGAAACTCTAAAGATGCCCAAGACTGAGGCCTGGGTTGCCTTTTTGAACTAATCACTTTTATCTTGTGTGTAAGGTACATCCAAGACCGTTTCTGGTGAAAACTGGATAATGGATAGTGGATGTTCTCGTCATATCACTGGAAATCTCGACCTCTTAACAAATGTGAGAAATATTCAAGGGGGTTATTTGGCTTTTTCTGGGAATTCAGGGGGGCATGATAACACAAGAAGGTGAAGTTTCAAATGGTCACATTACGTTTGAAAAAGTCAATTACTATGACAAGGTGGACCATAATTTATTGAGTGTATCGCAAATCTGTGACAAGAAGTACACAACTATATTTACTGATAAAGAACGTCTGATTTTCAAACCGGTATACGTCATTTCCGAGTACATGGTTGTCATGCGATCACCTCTATTGAATGATATTTATGTCTTGAATATGTCTTCTAAGGTATTAACATCTATCGAAACATGTTTCGTTTCAAAAGCAATCGAAAAGGACTCAATTCTATTGCATCGTAGAATGGGTCACATTCATGTTCGAAAGATGAATTATATAATGGCGAATGACTTGGTTGAGGGTGTCTCTTTGAAGAATTTTAAAATATTTAACCACTGTGTTTCTTGCAAGAAAGGAAAACAAAAGAAAAAGTCACATCTGTCTAAGTTATTGAATTCCATTGATACTCCTCTTGGATGACTTCATATGGATCTTTTTGGTCCCGTGAATTGTGCTAGTATCTCTGGAGATTGGTATTGTCTTGTAGTTACTGATGATTATTCAAGATATTCATGGGTCTTATTTATGAGTTCAAAAGATCAAACACCAGTTCTGGTACAAAATTTAATCACTAAGATCGAATCACTATACAAGCAAAAAGTGAGGAGAATTCGAAGTGATAATTGTACTGAATTTAAGAACACTGTATTGGATTTATTTTGCATTCAAAAAGGAATTCACCTAGAATATAGTGCACCTTACGTACCACAACAGAACGGTGTTGCTGAAAGGAAAAAATAGAACTTTGATTGAAGCTGCTAGAACTATGCTTGCTGATTCTAAGCTTCGTGTCCAATTCGAAAACGAGGCTGTGAATACAGCTTGCTATACGCTTAATCGGGTTCTAACAGTTAAGAGACTCAACAAGACAAGTTATGAGCTTTTGAACAACCAAAAGCCTAACTTAAAGTACTTGGAACCATTTGGGTGTCCATTTACGATGTTGAAGAAGGATGTGAGTATGTTTGAAGAAAAAGCTAGTGAGGGGTATTTCTTGGGATATGCTTCTCCAAAGAAAAGAGTATTTAATTTCACTTCTGGTTGTGTTGAGGAATGGTACCATATGGACTGTCAAAAGTACACAACACCTCCTCAAGGGAAAGGTCCCGACTGGATGTTTGATTATGATGGCTTATTTAATTCATTTACTCCATCAACTGAGCAACCAGATGAAGACCTGGTTCGTGCTTACTTTGAAGATCAATTGGTAATTCTGAGGTTTTCAAGTTCTAATGATGTTCAAGCTCCGACTGTTGCTCCAACTGAAGATCCATGTGATGTTTCTCCTGTTTCCTTTGATAATGATTCTACTTATTTTGATGATAATCGAGTTGTTGATCAAGTTATTGAACTTGATAGTGATGATTCATCTCCTGAGCTTGGAGAAAATTACACTAATTTATTTGACAATGTTGTTGTTCCTGAGAATCCCACTCTTCGGATTCATAATTATCATCCACTGGAAAACATCATTGGAGAACTTGATGTGGGCGTTCAACAGGTCATCAAGTTGCTTCGTCGAATGAGAATAACATATTATGTGCTTATGCAGATTTATATTTTTCTGGAATCGTAAACCTTGCCCAATTCACTTGCTTTCTATCCCAAGTTGAGCTGACGACGACTCGTAAGGCACTCGAAGATTCTTCTTGGGTAGAATCTATGCAAGAAGAATTGCAGCAGTTCGCACGTTTGAGTTTTTGGGAGCTTATTGATAAACCTGCTCAACTTAAGGAGGCTATTCCGACTAAGTGGGTATTTAAATGCAAAAAGGACGATCGTGGTGTGATAGTGAGAAATAAGGCCGGACTACTGGTGCAAGGTTTCCATCAGCAAAAAGGTATTGACTACACTGAAGTATATGCCCCGGTTGCAAGATTGTAGTCTATTCGAATCTTTCTGGCGTATGTAGCTTACAAGAATATAAAGGTCTATCAAATGGATGTTAAAATTGTTGTTTTCAATGGTAACTTACGCGAGAAAGTGTTTGTTTTACAGCCTCCTGGCTTTGAAGATCCCGATTATCCGGACCAAGTTTACCGCTTAAACAAGGCCCTGAATGGTCCACATCAAGCCCCGAGAGCTTGGTATGGCAAGCTCGCCGACCATCTAACTGATAACGGCTTCAAGCGAGGGACTGTCGACTGCACTTTATTTTATAAGACTGTTGGTGATGATCTTCTCCTCGTTCAGATTTATGTCGACGACATTATCTTTGGGTCTACAAACGACACGTTGTGTAAGGATTTCGCGAAGTCAATGCAAACTAAGTTCGAGATGAGCTCGATGGGAGAGATGAATTTATTTCTAGGGTTACAAGTTCACCAGTCTTCGAAAGGAATCTTTATTCACCAGACCAAGTATGTGAACGATGTCTTGAGCCGATTCAATATATCTGCCGGAAAAATCCCTTTAACTCCTCTCCCTGTGGGTTACAATTTATCACCGGATGAATTGGAGGACACCGTTGATCCTACCCTCTATCGTGATATGATCAGATCTTTAATGTATCTAACGGCTTATTGCCCCGACATTATGTTTGCTGTTTGTCTTTGTGCTAGGTTTCAAGCTAGTCCCTGAGTAACTCACCTGGCAGCGGTCAAGCGTATTCTTCAGTATCTGAGGGGAAATCTAGACATCGGGTTATGGTACCCCAAGGGCAATAACTTTGAACTTACCGCCTTTTCAGACTCAGACTATGGAGGATGCAAGATTAACTTCAAATCAACTACGGCAGGGTGTAAATTCTTAGGAAACCGGCTTGTTTCCTGGCAGTGTAAGAAGCAGACGACGGTCTCTACTTCAACCGGTGAGGCAGAATATGTTGCAGCCTCGAGTTGCTGTTTCCAGGTTTTGTGGATTCAACAACATCTGCGCGACTACGGTTTGAAGTTTCTTACTACTCCTATTTTGATTGATAACTCTGCTGCCATTAGCATCACCAAAGATCCCGTACAACATTCTAAAATGAAACATATCGAAATTCGATATCATTTTATAAGGGATTGTTTTGAAAAGAAATTAACCGACCTTGAGAAAGTACATACTGATTTCTAGAAAGCCGATCTATTTACCAAAGCCTTTGACAAAACTCGCTTTAAAGTTTTGCTTGGTTTAAATGGATTGAAGAACCTTGCTGATATCCTGAAACAAGGATAACTATCTTTATTTTCAGTTTATTTTTCTTTTTAATTTTATTTTGGTTTTGGTTTTTAAGGGGTGAGAAATAGAAAATACCAAAATATTGTGCTTTTTATTTGTATAGATAAAACCCAAAAATATTGAAAAATTTAAAACTCAAAAACAATTTAAAATCTTGAAAAACCAAAAATATTGTGTTTTCTGTTTGTATAGAAAAATTCGAAAAGCCAAAGATTGTGAAGTTTCTTTGTTTAAAAGAAAATTGAAAAAGACAAAAAGATTATATTTTATATATGTAATGAGAAAAACCAAAAATATTTTTGCATACGTTCACTGAAAAGTATGTCAATTACTCATATTTGAAGGACATGTACTCGTATATGTTTGGTCCTGATATTTACTCGTAAATGTTCGGGATAGCCATTTACCTAAAAATGGAAAGTAGTTGGGGCGTTCGTTATGCATTTTTACTTTATTTTCGCGCTGAAAATTATGTCGGTTATTTAAGTTTGTGGAGCATGCTTGCATGCTATTCACTTGTTGAATTGATAGAATAGCCATTAATTTATAGACTTAATGTAACTGGGGCGATTAAATTCTTTTTGTTTTATGCTCCTCCTCAAAATTTTTGAGTTTTTGAACAAAAAGAGAAGATGATAATACTTTGACTGTTTTGACCCCAAATCCAGCAAGAAATAAGTTTAAAAGACTGTGTGCTTAATTGCATTGGTGCATTGGTAGGTCTTAACAAGCTGTTAGAGTAAAGTATGTGATATAAACATAAAGAAACGCCAAGTTGAAAGAGGTGTTAGTCTCTAGCAAAATCTCGGTGAGGATGGCAGAAATGTAATAACATGTCATACTCACGCCTTATATTTGTTTGATCACCCAAAAATAAAATAAAGCAAATAACAAGCGTTGAGGTTCTGGACACTGTGAGTCTTTATGCGGCTTAATCATCTGGGTATTCATATGCATGGATATTTCACTCGCTTTTAGAGCACTCCCAAAGTCATTAAACTTGATCACTGTTGTACCTCGTACAATCTAAAATATTGACTTTATCAAAATCCGCTGTTAGTCATACATTTTTTCCTCCCTAGCGGGCGTCTCAATACCATTAAGAAACGGACCCCAGGGGATACAGTGTATGTAAGCCGACAGATGGACTCGTGCATATTCACTCATAGTAAAGGAAACTCAATGCATTGCTCATAAATTTCTATAAAATTCAAATTTTGATCAGCAATATAATGGTTTAAGTCAAGTTGGGGTGATATGGCAAAAATCAAATTAAGCTTGAACCGAGATTAGAGATTGATAGGTTCTGATATTCTGTGCGCTAATTGAACTATTAATCATATCAAAAAAACGCTTGAAGGTTTGTTATAAGATTTAAGTGGACAACAATATAAATGACCGACTTAACGCCAGTCACAATATCGCTGAAATATAAACTGTGATGGAAGGGCAATTTGGTTAATATGATTCCCTGCTCAAACTCACCAAAAATCCAAAAATATGTACTGCTTTTGAAAAACTCATACAAAAACACAAAAATATTTTCATTTTTAAGTTTCAGATATTTTTCTAGCAAATATTTTTCATTAACAAAAATTCAAAATACCAAAAAGATTTTGCTTTTCATTTTACATATTTTTTAATTTTTTTCTTTGAGTTAAGTGTTTCAGAATATTAAAACACGTTTAGGTATTCGATCATCGAGATTTTGGTTCTCGGTGATTCACTTAAGTTAATTGGTTTCATTGATTATTTAATTAATATTTTTAATTTAATTGATTTAATTAATTTAATTATTTTATTTATTTATTTAATTTAAAATTACCTAAAGTAATTCGTTAAATGTAATTCGTTAAATTTTAACGAATTAAAGTCATTTATAACGAATTGAACTCCAATTCGTTGACTTTAATTCGCTTCCGCCACTCTGTAACGAATGACTTCTAATTCGTTAGTATTTTCACGAACTACTTGTAATTCGTTATGCCACGTGTTAATTAACGATAACGAATCACCTGATTCGTTATTTCAAAATTCAAACGAATCAAATGATTTGTTACATTGAGAAACATGATGTGTCAGACCATATAGGGAGAAGTGAAGATGGTTCATCTCACTATTGACCTTTCATCTTCCTCATACATATTGTTACTCTGGCCAAAATTTCCAGAAACTTTGATCATCGTTTTTCAGTGTTTTGATTATATATTCGTAATCCTAAGGTATAGACGATCATACTGTGATGATTTTCGTCAAATTTGATGATGGTTTGATTGCTTAATTAGTTGTTTAATCTATCAGGTTTTAGTGTTTTGATAAACCTTAATTTAACCACTATACACTATGTTTTGGGAAAACAAATCGGTACCATTATAATCGCAATATGCTTCAGAGATCCTTTGTGATCATTGATTGGTTCTATATTGTTGATTGTAGGTGTATTGATCTCCGATTGATATTTTGATTTTTTAGTGTTCTTGGTGATTTTGACCTTGACCAAATTAGTCAAACATTAAGCTTAATTGGTCATTCGTTAAATGTTTAACGAATTGGAACTCATTCGTGTCCAATTAGTGATACATATCACACGAATCAGGATAACGAATTGTATATTATAATGAATCAGATTCTCCTTAGTTATTTATAATGAATTAGACCATAATTCGTTAAAGTTTATTAGTGATTCGGTAAGCCTAATTCATTAACTATTTACCTGATAGCGAAGTAGTTGATTCGCTTTAACGAAATACCATTTCGTTATAACGAATTAGAATATTAAACTAATGACATATTAATTATTTTAAAATTAAAAGTTTTATAAATTGGTTTAATTTTAAAAACTTTTACTTATATATTAATTTTTAAGTATTGTTATTCACTATCACTGATTCTCTGGTTTGTTTATACAGTTCAATGGCTGATAACATGGATCAAGATCCTCCCATTGATGCACCTCAACAACAACAACAAGCACCAGATATTCCTCTACTTCCATATGACAAACGACATAATGTTTGTGCCTTTGTGGATGCAAACTCTACTGATGAGAACATTTTTGGTGGGATATTAGCGTTCTTACGCCGCTCACGTATTCATTATGCTATCACTGCTAATCCGGATGTGAGGTTCAACATCGTTCGCCAATTCTGGAATACTGCTCGTTATGTGGAGTCTGAGAATCACATTGTGGCTGAGGTGAATATGAGACCAGTTGTAGTATCCATTGAGACTGTTCGAAGGGTGCTATGTTTCGATGACACGATTGATGATCCGAGCGATTACCACAAAGAGCTGCTCAAAGGGTTGTTTGGACAGGTATTTTATTCTGGAAATCTTGATGAGTCCATGTATAACAAGGCATACTTGTGTCCCACATACAAGTATTTACTACATGTTCTTATACACTGCCTTGGTGGACGGAAGAGAGGGTTTGATGAATGTCGTATAATGCTACAATCGGCATTCGTTGCTTTATTGTTTAATAAAACCTTCAACTTCTCTGAAATGATCTTCGATCATCTCCAGGAAAATTGTACTGTGGTGAAGCGACGTGTAAAGTTCTTGATGTATCCTCGCTTCATTCAGTTGTTCGTTCAAGATGTTATACGTGATTTGGTGATCGATCCAACACATCTTGATGATAAGCTGAAGCTGGACAACATGTCAGCTGATACTATACGTAGGATGAAGTCGTACCGTCAGACTCCTCATCCACGCACCAAATGATTGATTGGTCATCTGGTGAATCCAGATTATGTATGTACTCCCAATGATCGCTGGATCCACGAAGACTCGGATTCTGAGCGTGAGGAAGGAGAAGGTGGGAACGAGGGTGATGATAATGATGGTGATGGTGGTAGTGGTGGTAATGGTGGTGATGGTGATGATCATGCTCAACAACAAGCTGCGGTTGAAGTTGTTTTAGCTGCTACTATAGCTGCTCAACGCAAAAGGAAAGGAAAAGAATTGGTGGGTGAAGGGTCGTCTATACGACGTGTGTCGGCTGGTGCTTGCATTTCATTTGGAGTTCAACCTCCAAGGTCGTCCATTCCTCAAAGACCGGTAGTGCCGCTTACTACTAGCACTCCGGAACTAACTTTGACGACCACGCTTACGACGGATCCTAGGCTTGGTATGTTTCCTCAATCTATTTTATCTCCTTTACCAAGGCCTACGACTGCTACTTCTGTGGTCTCTCCTACACTGATGATGATGCCTCCACCACCAATGGATTTTTCATACCTGAGGCTTAACCGACCTCAAGGACCTATTCAACCAATCCCTTATTTGTTTCTTTCTATGTCTCATGATCAACAGATGAACACGATCTTGAGTCTACTTCATTTTTATGAAAATCAAATGTCTGCTGACCGAATGACTCAAGAACACATGTTGGAGAACCAAAAGAAGCTGGTAAGTTATGTATCTTTCTGCCTAAAGGAGACAAAGGCCCTCCGTGAGATTGTTGAGTCTCACGGGGTGAAAATAAAATAGCAAGAGGATCTTATCTTGCAACTTACATGCAAGGACGATGAACTAAAGAAGCTTAAAAACGATGAAAAAGATCCAGATGCTTCGGGTACTTGAGGAAGTGAGCCTATACAAACTCACGGCTCGGCTTAAGGTGCTAGTACAAGTGCAGCCGGTGATTCGAGAAAACAGATCATCGCTTATCATGATACTACAGCTGCTACACCCATTAAAATGATCAAGGCTAATACCGTTATCTTTGTTTATGGTAAGGGGGTGGTTAGAAGTATCGTTAATGCGGATGAGATTGAGGTTGGGCAGTTTTCTATTATGTTAATGCGGATTAGATTGAGGTTAACACGAGAGCAGATTTCTATTCTACTTGGTCTAAACGATGATGAATTAACCGTGTTAGAGGCTGAGGATGACGTGGAGGTTGTGAAAGATGAAGAGGTCTTTGATGATCCAAATATACAGATGAACACTAAGTTTATTTATGAGGACGAGGAAATGGAGATTGAGGATATAACGGCTGAGGAGTATCCTGACTTGTTTCAACATTCTAACGTTGATCAGGGTGCTCCGGTATTTACAGAAGAAAACATAAACGCAGCCGAAGACCATTTGGGTAAGGTATCAAAGGGCAAGAACATTGTTTATACAAGATTCGATTCAAAGCCCGATCCGTCTGTTGCAAACATTCAGAAATGGTTTGCTTATAGAGACAAGAAGGCTCGTAAGGTTATTGATGTATTCTGATATGTGGATCAAGATATGAAAGTTGAATCTGACGCTCGTGCTCAAGCTAATCAGATGACATCCTTCAAAGTCGTATCTAAAGTGCGAGGTGACATTATTTATTGGCTTTATGATTATGAGTTAAAGGTATGTATTATAAAATGGGAGAACGACATTCAGTACTATGAGAAGATTATTGATGTTCTCTTATTACTGCGTTGGGACGTTCGGACCCTCGCGCGTCGACCGTTTATTAACCGTGGCAGGAATCACCAGTCAAGTTGGTTTCACCAACATTTGATGTTTGAGGTGAACCACGGGTTCAAATATTTTAAGCCAAAGGTTCCAACTCGCAAGCATATCGATGAGATCGATCCAAGGACAGGTTGGAGGAAGTTGGTACTTAAGGTAAAGCCGCCAAGAACAATGAAGCGTGTGTCGGTGAAGACGCTGAACCAACACATGTATTTATCTTTCAATCGTTGGTACTACGAAAACTGCACTGGCGAGTCCGTTATTGTGTTGGGTAAAGGCTTAAAGACCGAGCTGATACAGATCATTGATCCGATGTGGCTCGTGAATTTGACAGAGACCGAAAATGACGTGCTTTTCAAGAATAAGATATTGATAGAGAGTCGTGAAGACTATGACCGAGCAATGCAGTTTCAACGCGTTGTTCATGTGTGTCATGAACATGGTATTCACAGCTGCAGAGATAGGTTGACAAGATGTTTCAAGTAAATTACAGACAAAGAGCTCAAGACGATGTGGTGTCTGTTAGTACACGGTTTTGCGTCTCGAGTCATTGTAATTATCATTATGTATTTATCGTTTATTTAATGTAAAAGTCATTTATATTATTTAAGCTAGTTCGTTAAAGGAGCTGTCTAGTTCGTTAAGGACGTTTAACGAACTAGACCTTAAGTTAAGTTCCTCCTGATTCGTTAAGGATGTTTAACGAATCATGGGGTGTTTCGTTAAGTTTTTTAATTTAATGTCGTGTAACGAAGCAGGAGTCTAGTTCGTTACGGAATGTGTAACGAACTAGCCTTGTCTTCTATATATAGAGGTTCATCCTCTTCATAATTTAAGTTTAGAGTTAATATTATCGAATCTCTGCCCAATTGTTCTCTCAAGCTTCATATTAATTATTCAATTTATAATACACATATATACCAACTAATACTAATATATACAACATATAATCTATAAGAGCAACTATTAACTAGATCCGTAATTGTTATTAGACCTTAGATCTGAGATAGATCCGAGGGTTTTACAGAAGAAGGCATCGTTCTCGGTCATAAGATATCTCAAGAAGGATTAGAAGTTGATAGGGCAAAAATAGAAACCATATTTACACTTCTGCCACCAACTTCAGTCAAAGCCATTAGAAGTTTTATAGGTCATGTAGGATTCTACAGTCGTTTCATAAAAGACTTCTCCAAAATTGCTAGACCCATGACCAAACTTCTTGAGAAAGACACACTATTCGTCTTCTCTGAAGAATGTGTCGGATCATTCAACGCATTAAAAGACAAACTTGTCAACGCACCAATCAAAACTACACCCAATCGGACCCTTCCATTCGAAATCATGTGCGATGAAAGTGACTTTGTAGTTGGAGCTGTACTCGGAGAACGCAAAGAGAGACATTTTCACCCAATTTACTATGTTAGTAAAACTCTGAATGATGCACAAGAAAACTACACCAAAACATAAAAAACGTTATTAGCAGTAGTTTTTGCCTTTAAAAAATATATATCTTACCTAGTTCTATCCAAAACCATAGTTTATACCGACCATGCCGCAATACGATACCTATTCAATAAGCAGGATGCAAAACCTATACTCATCCGATGGATTCTCTTACTCCAAGAGTTCGACATAGAAGTCAAGGACAAAAAGGGAGCAGAAAATGTAGCCGCAGACCATCTTTCACGCATAGAATGTCCAGCTTCAAAAGAACATCAGGAGGAGATTATCATTGATAATTTCCCACATGAAGATCTCATGCATATCCAAGCAGTCATGCAAGAGAAGGATGAAAGTCCTTGGGTTACCGATTTCGCAAACTATTTAGCTTGTAGAATCTTAAGAAAAGGGCTAACTCATCAACAGTGGAAGAAATTCTTTTCTGACCTTAAGTTCTATTTCTGGGAAGATCCATACTTGTTTAGGATAGGTGCCGATCAGGTTGTTCGTAGGTATTTATCAGGATTGGAAGCCTTGGTATCCTCAAACACTACCATGAAGGACCGACTGGTGGACACCAAAGTACTGCCACCACGGTTAGAAAAGTTTTTGATGCAGGATTTTTCTGGCCTACCATATATAAAGACACACATGCTTTGATCTAAGCATGCGATGCTTGTCAAAGAACCGGAAACATCTCAGTAAAAAATGAGATGGCCCAAAAGGGCATTCAAATATGTGAAGTCTTTGATGTATGGGGAATAGATTTCATGGGGCCATTTCCTAACTCATTCGGGAATAAGCACATCCTTGTAGCAGTCGAATACGTGTCTAAATGGGTAGAAGCACAAGCTCTTCCCACAAATGATGCTCGAGTATTTGTACGTTTTCTGAAAAAGTTATTTTCACGCTTCGGTACTCCGAAAGCCCTAATTAGCGACAGAGGTACTCACTTTTGTAACGCACTAATGGACAAAGTCTTAGCACGATATGGAGTCTACCACCGACTGGCAACACCATATCACCCTTAGACTAGTGGGCAAGTAGAAGTCTCGAATCGGGGAATTAAAAGGATCCTTGAAAGAACTATAGGAATGAATCTTAAAAATATGACGGAAAATTTAGATGACGCTTTGTGGGCCCTTAGGAAAGCCTACAAAACCCCCATAGGAACAACACCTTTCAAACTCTTTTATGGAAAAGCATGTCATCTACCGGAAGAACTAAAACACAAGGTTTATTGGGCTCTCAGAGCAGTGAATTTTGATCTAAAATCTGTCAGCAAAAACCGGGAAGATCAGATTCACGAGCTAGAGGAATTAAGGACACTGGCCTATGAAAACTCCTAGTCCTACAAAGAAAAGACTAAACGTTTACACGACGCACATTTGAAAGGAAACAAAAAGTTTCAAATTGGAGATCGAGTGCTGTTATACAACACACGTCTACGTGGTCGAATCAGTTTTTGACTATGGGACAATTGAGATCTCAAATTCTAACGGCCACAAGTTCAAAGTCAATGGACATCGGTTAAAACCGTATATAGATGGCCCATTCGAAGAAGCTTCGGAGGTACTAATCCTCCGCCCGAACCAATAAAGATATCTGCAGAAGGATCTGGCCAAGACCTTAGTTAAACTAGGCCTTGTAATTATGTTCCTTTGTTTTACTTGAAAAAAAAAATTTATGTACCAAAAACACGAGGGCGTGCTCCAAGAAGCACGGTCTCGTGCCACAAAGTGCGGGTCGGAATCTTCGCTGCAAAAATCTCAGTCAAACTGGTTTGTAACAGAATTGTCAGAACAAAAACACGGGGCCGTGCTTCTACAAGCACGGGGCCGTGCCTGGCAACTGCTTGGCTACAAAAGGCACCCTTTTCCAATGCATTTCTTGCGCCAACCCAAATACAAACACTCTCCCTTGAGATCACAACATGTCTACTGAGATAAGCGAAGTAATCCTCGTCCCTCTTCAACTGAGGAACGAAACCCGACACGTATCCAAAGCTGAGCTTTTGATGAAACTCCAAGAACTCGTCAAAGAACTCACCGAAATGAATCTCCTTGCAGAGATGCGTCTCATTCAACTCACCGAATCAGTAGAGAGTATGAAAATGGAACTTCGAGACATTAACGAACAACTCCAGTTTCAAGTTCTCGGCTTCACGTACTTTCCGCCACCAGGACCATTCGGCGGAGGAGAAGCCTTAGGTGGGATTTAGGAACTTTATTTTTGTGTTTCCATGTGTAAACAAGTGTGCTAGGCACATTGTGTTAGGACCCTCGGGCTTAACTCGGGTAATTTTATATTTCTTGGAAAACTGAGCTTATCCCATAATTGTTCTAAGACTTTTAATTTTATTGAAAAGTAATTTTTAGGATGTTCAAACTGTTGAAATAACATGCTAAACATCATTCTAAAAATTCCGGCTCTCGCGTTTAGCTGAAAAAAATCAAAGAAAATTTCAGTGACAAAAAGCATGGGGTCGTGCTTCTTGAAGCACGGCGCAGTGGTCACCTTAGAATCTTCAGCTTGATACGCGCTGACCCACACAATTCTCTGAATCAGAAACATTTATTCCCCTAGCAGCACGGGGCCGCGCTCCAAGAAACACGGGGCCGTTCCCGACGTTACAGTATTTATATAATGCATGAAAAACTCACTATTCCATTCATACCAAACACAAGTTTACTAAAATGGAATGGAGACCAGTGAGAAGGGGCAAGCATGGTTATTCTTCCTCAAACCTTAAGGAAGAAATCATGAGGCTCCAATGCATTGTAAGAGACCAAGTCGAGAGTAACATCCAAACTGAGGTCGCCTATTCGAGCTGACCAACAAAGTCGAACTACTTCGGTTTGAGAATTTCCATGTTATGGATAGCCACAACAAAGATGTGGATTTCAAGCTCAATTATCTTAACCGGGAGATCGCGAAGCTCGATAAAAGGCTTTCCGAGCTCTTGGAAGCTAAAAGAGCCCACACACATTCAAGACTTGTTCGGGAATGGTGGTCGTTAGAAGTCAAACTTTGTCTTGTTAGGAGTTACTCTTGCTAGTTTTATGTTTCGTGATTTGGGATTGTTGTTTACTTTTCTTTATATTATGTTTAACTATGTGTTTTATGTTTAATAAGGATTAGGACTTTTAAATTCTATCTTAACTTTATTCCTTAAAGGAAATTAGTTAAAAACAAACCAGCTCGAAAAATAAACAGCAAAACAAAAAGAAACTGACTGCTACCTGCAGCACGGTATCGTGCTCTCAAAAGCATGGGGCCGTGCTTCTGACTACAGTGCAGTTACATATTTTTCAATTAAAATAACATTTTCCATTCACTTAAACCTAAAACCACTTCGTTCTAACACCGAAAACCGCCGATCTTTCACCAATTTCTCAAATCTTTGCCTCAAATCTTTGATTTCCATCCAAAGGTACGTTAATTTAACAAATCTAATGTTCAAATTCATCATTCTAGGTCTAAATCAAACACCAAATCTCACCAATTGATAAAATCGGGTACAAACCCGAAAATTAGATGGATTAATTGTTTAGATCTAGGGTAATGAGTTGTTAGATAGGTTTACACTTGTGTTTTGTTAAGAAAAACCATTTGGGTTCGGATCTCGGATGATTTGTTTAAAACTTGAACCCGAATGATATATCAAAACCGGTTGGAATCGCAAGTTTGAGTCTTGATTATAATAGATTTAGGATTAAAAACATGGGATGTGCTTTACAAAATACGACCCGTGGTCACCCTATGGTCAACAAAAGGTCAAAATCAGATTCTAGGTTACACTGCCAAGAACCCGCAACATAGGGCCGTGCTTTAAGAAGCACGGCACCGTGGTTGACATACTGTTCCAAGTTTTTAGCCAATTTTTGATAAGAAATAGACTAATCTGAGTATAAATTGCAGATGGCTGAATAGGGTGACGATGACCATGCTTTCATGTTCTTCCCCGAACAAACCACCAGAGATATACGGGCCCGAAAACAACTGGGCTACCTTAATAACCGCCGCCCAAAAGCACATTTCTATGCTTGTAAGGACACACTAAAGCAAGTGAAACAGTGGGAGCGGTGAAGTAGGGATGAAAGAACGTGCTTTAAGTGTTTTATATTATGTGTTTTACTTGTTTATATATATCGAACACAAATATTTTGTTAGGTTTTATGTTTACAGGAGTGTGAAGCTTAACGGAGCTTAAAGGATCAAATTTAGAGCATTCATGATGGAGTGGAAATGAAATTAAAGATCTATTATAGGATAGAGAATTAAAATACGAAGACGTGGCCGCAAACGGGGAGGAAAACAAAGTTGAAACGAAGATTTTATGAAGAAAACAGTTTTGGCCTAGCAGTAACCGTAAAGCAGACATCACAGACCGTAGCTTACGGTCTGGTCTGATGAAAAATGGGATTTTGGTGATTTTCTTCCACATTTAAAGCCCAAAAAACCCTAAGGTCGATCCCATTCAATCATAATCAGTTTTGGGACTTCTTGGAGGCCATCATACACCATCCTAACACCTACCAATCACCACAATCATCCATGTTCTCATCATCTCAACCAAGAATCAAGATCTTCAAGATGCATATGCTAAGCTAAAGCTTTTGTGACCATCTCCGGGCGTAGGGTTGTGTTTGTAAGCAAGACTTTTTGGTATTTTGAACTTTAATATTGGATTTATATTTGGTTAATCATTCGGTTAGTTGAATCTTTACATTTGTTTATGCATTCAATAGTTTTTCGTAATTGAATGTTTTGTGTTTTTATCATTTTATTGATTTGTGGTCATCAACTTTTAGGATTAAGTTCTTTGAGTCATTGGCCCATTTATCATTTACCATTAAATCATTTTCATTTATCAAACCTTAAAACTGGTAATCAATTAGGTTATTATCAATCCAAACCAATTGTTCGGATTAAGTTCTGTCAATTAGTGAGGTTAAATATCTAGTCTTTTGATTATAAGTGTAATCAATTGAGTTTTCCAAATAGGTTTAACAATTGGTCTAGTCTGCTTCAAAACCTGAAACCTGGAGTTTGGTTAATTTTCTCTAAATGTTTACAAACAAATCATTATTTAATCTGCTTGACATCGTTTGTCCACCCTAGAATAATTAATTAAAAAGCATTAAACTTGATTAGCACTCTCCACTGATTCCCTGTGGATTCGACACCTTACTTTCCCTAGCTAGTAAAGGTATTTTATAAATGTTTTTGATTGACCTTTCGACATCGATCAAAATGGTGTCGTTGCCGGGAATAAACGCGCAAAGTGCTAGTTTAGTGTTTTGTTTACTTTTAGTTTTATTCTATTTTTTTCAGTAAAACGTTTGGTATTTGTGTGTCTCATGTGTGCAGGTATCTCAAGATGATGTGGAGTCGGGTCTATGACCCACATGACGGATATAAGGTCGTGAAGGATGATGACTCATACCATCCAAATTCATATCATGAACCACCTTCAACAAAATCTCAAGGCTTCTACAATCCAGATAATTATAACCAAAGGAACCTCAACCAACAGGGTTGTAACCGGCAATATCAGAATTATTCACCACCTCCATTAGATTATCAACACAACTATGATTCAAGTGAATATTATAGTGATGAACCTGAAACACAAACTTTGGTAAGTTACCGAGAGGAGGAAGACTACAATTATGATGAGTACCCCCAACCGATATACAAAGAAGACCCTCAATATTATAATCATGGTTGTACCTATCAAAGGAATTATGAGCAAGATCAAGAAGATTCCTCGGGTAACAAATACGAGTCTATTCAAGACATTATGGAGTTATTGAAGCAAATGAAGGTAGATCAAGAGACTCAGAATAGAAATTAAGAGGCTCAAAATAAGGCTTTAAATCAAAGGTTAGACCTTCAAGAAACGTCTAATGCTGCCCAAGATTTACTGATGAGTCAAATTTTAGAAGAGGTAGCCCAAATTAGACGAGAACGAGAAAAGTAGGCTAGTGGTGGCGTGGTTGATGAGGGAGTGATAGAAGAGGCTCTTGATCTTTCAGAAAATGAATTTGAGGAGCTGGCTGTAGAGAATAATATCACACCAATTCCTCTAGTTAACGAAGAGCCAATGAATTCATCGGTTGTGGTTGCTGATGAGGATATAAAGGGAGAGAGTTCGGATCTTTTGGGGCATGAAGTTGAATGTTTAGACCTGATTGAAGACATAGCAACTTTTAAAGAGCTGGTGATTGAAGTAACCCAGGTGAATCCCAACCGTTCTCCCTTTTTGTTCACGCATATAAATGAAGATTGGGGTGATGGTGCAAGTTCAAAGAAGAGGAACGTGAGTTTGGAAGACCTTAAACGAAACATGGTAAAGTGGCCTTGTGTTCGGTTTACACACATGTCCACCACAGAGAAGAAGGTATGGACACAAAATTTTAACTACCGAGCTTACGCCGAAAACTCGATAGGAAAATGTTCAGTTTGGCCCCGTTTGAATCCTAGTGTTTCAGTTAGAGGCAAGAGTGTGTGGATTAGAGTTGTTAACTATCGGGAACATGTTGGACACTCAGAAAGTAAATGTCACACCAGCTAGTATTTGTTCATTAAACATATTGAACATGAATGAAGAAGCGGAGCCGAGGTGTGTCAAGTACCGAGCTTTTAAAGGGAATTCGGTAGGGAAGTGTCCGCTTAGACCACCGTAAACATCATACCAGGTAATGGTCTGGCTGAAGACATTAACAAAAACTTAGCGCTTACCGGGAGGCAACCAATATTTTATTTTCAATTCGTATTTTATTTTATTTTATTTTTTTGTAGTTTGTTTAACCGTTTTATTTCAAGCCTACCACTATAGCAAAAGTCAAGTGTGGAGATGACACACGAAAAAGTCGGAGTTTTATAGTGTTTCGGTGAAAGAATTTAAGTTACGAGGTTTCAGATATCCAACGTGCTTTCATGTCCATACTTTGCTACGGTTGATTCAGGTACATGTATATTTTTGTTGTATTTGAACTTTATGGGTGTAGTTCACTATAAACCCTCACGAGACCTCACTCGTCCACCCGGGCTACCGAGGGGTTTAAAGGGCTTGTTGCATACGCTAAATACAATCGTGATTCCTAAGAAAGTGAGTTAGGTCTTTTAACAATTTACTAGTTTAACAAATTTTATTATGAAATTTATATAACTTGACTTGGTAATTAAAATTAAAGGTTTCGAAAACGGTTTAAAAGACCTATCCTAATGGTTGTGAGAAGCATGCTTCTACACGTGTGAGAGTTTGCAGATATTGTTGAGTGAATGAGGAGCCGGGTTTGTTGAGCACAAGCAAGAGTATATTTGAGTGCCTTATTTTTCTTATCAGGTGGTTTTGTTTTCATAATTCTTTTTGTTTTCTTAGTTTTATTATTAAAAGTGTAATTTTATAGTTGTATAAATTTTAGGACCATCACATTAAGCCCGGTTTTAAAGTTTATAATCAGTAAAATTTTAACCCCATCCTCAATAATATATTTTTAATGCTAAATTTTAAACATTGAGGACAATGTCAACCTCAAGTGTGGGGATGGGAGGGAAATTGAAATTTTTTCCTTAGAGTTCCTTGATTGTGCGGAAAAGCCGGAATTGCAAATAATTAATTGCTATTATTAATGTCAAGTAGAGGTCTTTGGTCATGGTCAGTTTTTAAGCTTCTCGAAAGTCTTCCCATTCAAATGTTTTTCAAAAAGAAAAATTAAAATGAACCGTTTAGATGGGGATAACGAGTCATGGGGACAGGTACACATGTTTCATGTCGGCAACCTTATTCCTCCGGCACGTGTGTGAGTTGACCACATATATATAATACACATATAATACATAGTACACACATGTCATTTGAGTGCTTTCATCAATGTTCATGGATCACGGGATAGTAGTTGGCCAAATGCAAAAGTGATACAGGCAATAAGGTTAAGCCTCGTCTGGATGAGCGTGAGTGTGGGTACTGGGGGGTTGGGACTCATACATTATACATATGAGCGTGGGTAATGATAGGGGTGGGGGTTTGGTTCCCTTAGAAAACATTTCTTGGACCCATTTTTCATTTGATTAACCCCGATATTATTTTACGAGACGATCCAGCTTAATAGGTTTCTGTGTATTGGCATTTGTTTTTGTATTGTATTTGTATTTGTCTAGTATTAAGCATCACGTTTATTATGCTTAAAGCCAAAAAAATGAGCAAAAAGCCAAAAAGATGTCTGTTTATATTCAGTTACGTAAGTAGTAGTTTGTTGATGTTACTTAAAAAAAAGTTGAATTCAGGATTTATGTTAGTATTGTTTATTTAGTTGTTTTGTAATAAACCGGGTCGGATCGTTTGAGCTACTTGAAAATTTCCCTTCCATACCCTTACACCTAGCCCCATTACAACCCTTTTTAAGCCCTCTTGATTTGCATTTGTGTCAAAGCAGTTTTATGGATGGACACCTGGTTATGAGTGATACTGAGAGCAGAGTGATACTAGCACATCTTTTGCTAGTCCAGATATTAAACCGAGAGGAGAGATATTATATTATGAGGGGTATGAACATGTGTGCCTTAACCGTAAACAAAGTACACTCGTTTGGGTAGTTTCAAAGTTTTAAAATGTATCATTAAATTATTTGGTGGGTTATCAACCTTGACAGTGTCAGTTCTTGGGAATCAGGTATGACCTTATACCTCACTATTATTAATACTGATGATTGATGAACCATCGATCGAGGTGTATATGTTGCATGAGTGTTTGCTTGAGGGCAAGCAAATGGTAAGTGTGGGGATGTGATGTAGGGATGAAAGAACGTGCTTTAAGTGTTTTATATTATGTGTTTTACTTGTTTATATGTAACGAACACAAATACTTTGATAGGTTTTATGTTTACAGGCGTGCGAAGCTTAACGAAGCTTAAAGGAGCGAATTTGGAGCGTTCATGATGGAGTGGAAATGAAAATAAAGATCTATGATAGGATAGAGAATTGAAATATGAAGACGTGGCCGCAAACGGGGAGAAAAACGAAGTTGAAACGAAGATTTTATGAAGAAAACAGTTTCGGCCTAGCAGTGACCGTAAAGCAGACATCACAGACCGTAGCTTATGGTCTGACCGTAAGCTACGGTAGCTTACGGTCATAATCATTTTAAAGCCTAAAAAAACCCTAAGGTCGATTCCATTCAATCATAATCAATTTTTGGTGATTTTCTTCCATATTTAAAGCCTAAAAAACCCTAAGGTCGATCCCATTCAATCATAATCAGTTTTGGGACTTCTTGGAGGCCATCATACACCATCCTGACACCTACCAATCACCACAATCATCCATGTTCTCATCATCTCAACCAAGAATCAAGATCTTCAAGATTCATATGCTAGGCTAAAGCTTTTGTGACCATCTGTGGGCGTAGGGTTGTGTTTGTAAACAAGACCTTTTGGTATTTTGAACTTTAATATTGGATTTAGATTTGGTTAATCATTCAGTTAGTTGAATCTTTACATTTGTTTATGCATTCAACAGTTTTTTGTAATTGAATGTTTTGTGTTTTTATCAGTTTATTGATTTGTGGTCATCAACTTTTAGGATTAAGGGTATTTTTGGTATGACGTAATGGAATGAACGAAGGAATGGAATAGAGAATGGAATGGAATGGACAAAGGAATGAAATGAATCATTACGATTCCATTTTCTTGTTTGGTTAGCACATAGGAATGAAATGAATAATCATTTTATTATTATTTTATTATTAAATAGTAAACTATACACACATATTTTTTTTGTTAGTTAATGGAACGATAATAACATAATGCGATATAATAATAAAAAATATAATAATTATTATAAATAAATAATGGTTATACTATAATAATAATAATAATAATAACAATAATAATAATTGTTGATCATTTCATTCCATTCTTTGAAGGAATGAAAAAAACACCTCTTACTATGGAATGAAAAATGTTATATATGGAAGGATTTTCATTCCTTAGTAATAATTCTGTTCATTGATGAAGACAACCAAACATGTTTCATTTTATTACTTTGAAATGGTCCATTGCATTCCACCTACCATTACTCCATGCCAAACGCTATCTAAGTTCTTTGAGTCATTGGCCCGTTTATCATTTACCATTAAATCACTTACATTTATCAAACCTTAAAACTGGTAATTAATTAGGTTATTATCCATCCAAACCAATTGTTCGGATTAAGTTCTGTCAATTAATGAGGTCAAATATCTAGTCTTTTGATTATAAGTGTAATCAATCGAGTTTTCCAAATAGGTTTAACAATTGGTCTAGTCTGCTTCACAACCTGAAACCTGGAGTTTGGTTACTTTTCTCTATTTGCTTACAAACAAATCATTATTTAATCTGCTTGACATCGTTTGTCCACTAGTAAAGGTATTTTATAAATGTTTTTGATTTACCTTTCGACATCGATCAAGCGGTACAAAAGTTCGTGAAAGGACCGTGGTCACGTGTGATGAATCAAAAGGGTAAGGCTGTGACATAATTAACCAAGGAATTTCTAGCCCCGTTCTCTTTCAAGACGAAGAATTTGAGTATGTGGGAGGAAGAAGTTGTGGAGTTTAGGTGTGGGTGAGTATGGTACACGACATCAATGACCCGGTTAGGTACTGATTTAGGAATATATATACGAGTGATGAAACTGACAAGCCCATCTGTTACGAGTCCATGATTACATTTTCAGATGATTATGCGGACGAATCAGCAGAAGCAGGAGATACCAGAAAGGAAGCATGGGAACTACTTAGTTATGGAGATGAAGCCTATTGTGCCAGGAGCTCAAAGAGCACCGCCTTACGCGACCCACTCATGAGATACATTCACCGACTATTGAGCCACACGGTAACAACACGAGGTCAGAGCGAAGGAGTGGTGAATCTGAGGGATTTATGGGCCCTATATTGCATAAAGAATAAAATGGCTTGCAATATCACCTATCTAAACTGTCATCTTTTCAGAACAAATGCAAATGCAAAAAGCCCGAATACCCCGATCTTAGGTTGTGCCTGGATTTATAAACTTTATGAAGCCTATAATGCAGACACCGAGGGAACCTGAAGCCCGAGACCGATCGCACTCATCCTCGATTATTAAATCAACATGCAAATGGTCCAACAAGTTAGCCGAAACCCGGAAATGTGGAGGATTCACGATACACTGAACCAGATTTGGGATTCTGAGGACCCGGCTGAGATGATGATCCAGGATATACCCGAGAGGAGAGGAGGATCACCACTCCGACAGACCCGCCGCCGCACTTACCACCAGCGGGGAGGCCCATCTTCATCAGGGGCCGACCCTAGCTCGTCATACGATAGCTAATACTTATTTGAGGGCCTATACGGGCTCATTGACCAATTCCAGGCTAACACTACCACCTCGTTTGACCAGATACCAGGACAAAATGATGCGTCTGATGCACAGTAAGCAGAAGAATATGCGGAAACGAGGCAAGAGATTGACCGTTTGGGACAGCGCATGGACAGGCAGTGGGGACCGTTCGACCCAGGAACGGGTAACTGGCGAGCAGTCGCATTGGTAGGTCTGGTAAGGGTATGGGTTCGGGTGGTAGTACTTTTATGACATTATTATCATGCTTGTTTGAACAATTTACATTCTGTCACTTGTTTGTTTGTCTGGTTGGATACTTTTCATGGTCGTAGGTGCCAAGACATTTTAGTATGTACTTATTTAGTATGTGTGGGCAGGGAATAGATTATTCCATTCCCAATTTTCAGTAGAATTATGCTTGGTTGTTTGTGGTTGTTTGCAGTTTAATATTATACATGTACAAAACAGGAAAACGGACGAAAAACAGGGGACGCTCTGTTGAAATTTTGTTAACCCACAGGGAAGTACCTTTCCATTTCACCCACCATACTTAATTAGAATTTTAATCTTCTTATGAATCTTTTCACATTGAGGACACTGTGAGATTCAAGTGTGGGGAGGGGAATTACTTGATCAATTGTTCGATCAACTAATTATAAAATTCTCTATTAAAATATATTTTTTTGTAGAAAACAAAGATCATTTTTCATAATCAAACCAAAAGAAAATCTAGGAAATTTTTTTTGCAAATAACCAAACTAGAAAATCAATTATAACCAAAAAAGTGAAAAAGTAAAAAGAATTTTTTAATATTGAGAATAAATTTATGTAAAATATGGCGTTTATACCCAATCCCTCTCTTACTGTGAAATAAACCTCATACCATATAAATATATTATTCAGAAGCATTGAGTGAGTCATATGTTTCATGTGATTAGAACTTGTCACAAATAGTCATTTCAAGACCGCAAGACACGTTATATAAGGAAAAAGGTAATATCACTACAAACCACTCAAATCATTCTCCAAATTACAAAACCCTAAACCAAAACCTTACCACTTTATCCCTCATAAATGGGTAAAATGCAATACTGGTCTTTTACCGGCAGACCCTAAAGAACTGTAAATGCATTCTTCCGATTTCAAAATCCTTTTCTGCATACATTGGTTGCCTCCAGAACTTAGGGAGAGAGTTTTTCTCTTTAGCAATGAGGTGAGAAAAAAGTGGCGCCAAGACGAACAAAGGCCACCATTTTGTGGAGTTTCCAAAAGTGCAATGAAAAGAAGAGCAAAAAGATATGAACGATGATTAGGATGCGGAAACTGGTCCCACGAATATATATATATAAAACGTCAAACTCAATCTCAACATGAATATACCGAACTAATGAGGGTGGGGGCTGTTAGGCTTAAAGCCGAACGATCCATTATAGTTGGGAGTTATGTTCAGAGCAGGATTGAGGAAGAACTAATTCACATCCTTGACAAAACTGGTCTTGACGATCTGACATTAAAAGAGTCACTAGGTTTGTTTAAAAAAATTTAATTCACAAGCGGGAGAAAAATAAGCTGACCATTGATGACATCTTAAGATTCCCGACAATCAGCAGAAGTTGTATTTACAATCCTCATTAACCTAAACACTTTAACCACCACAAAATACCCAATCCCGGTCCAGACAAAACCAACTCAAATTACCTTCTGATCTATGCAACCTTTCAAAAAGGTGGAGATTTGAACTTTTTTCAAGCTTATTTTTTACAGGTCACATTCTGACTAAGAGTGTTCACATACATACATAACAGGTATGATCATATATATAAACCGAGTGTGAGTGAACATTGTGAGAACGTGACGTTTTTCATAAACAGAAGCTCATGAAAACAAATAATCTTTTTATTTATCACGACATATGTTCCTATGATTTAAGGTTGGTTATTTTGTTTCCATTTTCTTAGAACTCTTTTGGGGATATGTGAAGCAATGGTCCTAACTTGCTATTTTAGAGAATATTTATAAGTAGCTTGCTTGAGGACAAGCAAGGTTCAAGTGTGGGGATGTTTGATGTATATAAAATTATACATCTTTTCAGCATCAAATAATCTCTAAAAACTACAACTATCAAATAAACTAGCTCAGAAGGCTACTTATCACACTAAAATGCAATTTCAGGTAAAGCCAAGCCTAAAATGAAGAAACAAGTGAAAAGACGATGAAAAACGAAGGAAAACCCAAGAGAAACCTCAACCACGCCCCCGTTCCCCTAGAACCACACCCCCATGCTTTTGAACACAAGAAAAGACAAAAATCTACAAGAAAAGACAAATACTGGACACAAAAGCATGGGGTCGTGGTCACCTTCAGATAAGACAAAATGGAATTAGCACATGTCATTAAAAAGCATGGGGCCGTGCCTCAGGAAGCACGCCCCCGTGGTAAGTTATCATGTACGATCTGACAGCATGTGACTGGACACCTGTACACAGGGCCGTGCCTCATAAAGTATGGGGTTATGACCCTCTCTCCTGATGGCCCATAAATAGAGGCTCGTTTTGCACTCATTTGGTGTGCTTGAAGAAGATCTCTAAACGGGTTTCTCTTATAAAAACACCCACATTACACTCATATTGAAGATCTTGTGAGGATTTTGAAGGATTGGAGTTTATCATCATCATCCATCATCATTAACATCACCATAATCCATCATTATTAAGAAGGGAGATTCATCCACATTTGGTTAGATTGTTCTTGTTTAATCATCTGTTTGTTATCATCATCTCTTTTTATGTTCATAACAATGCTCATTATGAGCCAAACTCCATTTACGATCTATAATCTATGAAGAAGCTTTGTTTTACTTGATGATTATGTGAAATATGTGGTTTAGTTTGGTATAGTACATGGTTATTTTGCAATTATCTATTGATGAAGAAATGTTTTATCACTCTAATTCAATACATCAAAGTTGATGATTTATAATCATTCATGGTAACTCGTGTTCTTGGAAACTAGAAATGTCAAAAAGAAAACTTTGATACTTTATTCAAGATAAAACATGGATCCTCATGTTGTACTTAGAAATGATGAGATATAAGCTATGATCTATTTCTCTAGTTTTGATAATTCTGAAATAACATTGTTAACACGATTGCTTAGGTTATCATGCTAGTTAAAGAAATCATATGTTAGTGGAATGTGAAATTATAATCTATTTAAATCAACCAAAGGGAGGTTGTGTCAGTTAACTACAACCACTTGATGTTGTTAGGATTGGTATTTGAGAAATCAAAGTCAATCCTAATCGTTTTACTATACCAAACTGCTTGTCTACTTAAATTGACATTCTCGTGGTAGTATGACATTTAGGAAAGGATGGACTTTAATATGCGCATGCTACTTTCTTTTATGTCATAGAATATGTTCACTTAGAAATGAGGGGCTATTCTATCATATAGTATTAGGGCAAGTTTATCACATGTTTATTTAATAATCATCAAGGAATAATGGAGTGGATTTTTTATTTTAGATGGTAAACCTTCATATAACTGAATTACTAATTTAGAAATTCTCTTCTTGTCACCTATATAATATACATAAGTATTTCTATTATATAAAAAGATTAAAAATTTATCTCAAAAATGATTAAACCCTCTGATTAAAGTAAGACGAAGATTCATTATTAGAAACATTTGTGTCCACGGATCGATTCTTGGTTCTTACCAATACTATCCTACATATACGATAGGTACACTTGCCTATTTTGTGTGTGTTTAGTTTTAGTAGAAATCACTTTTATAAATTTAAAACACGATCTTGTGCAAAGCTTAAATTCCAATCTGTTATCAATTTTAAGCACTCACGCGCACGCACATCAAATGTCATCTTCATAAACACGCAATTGATGATAACCCAATCGAATATCGATTTTGGAAAAACAAGTTGCACCTTGGATGTTATCAAAGAGGTCGTTGATTCGAGGCAAAGGGTAACGATTTTTTATGGTGAGTTTATTGAGTTCACGGTAATCGATACACATGCGAAATGAGCTATCTTTCTTTTTCACGAAGAGAACTGGAGCGCCACAAGGGGAAGAGCTTGGATGGATAAAGCCCTTATCAGAGAGTTTTTGAAGTTGGTTTGATAACTCTTGCATTTCCGAATGAGCTAAACGATAGGGAGCCTTGGCTACGGGAGTCGCGTCGGGATTAAGGTCGATTCGAAATTCAACCGGATGAATGGGCGGGAGACCAAAAACATCTTCGGGAAAAACTCCGGGAAATTCACAAACAACGGGGATGTCTTGAATTTTCTTTTCTTTGAGGTCTTTTACCACCGCTTGGGCTAGGAATGAAACGTACTTTTGGCGCAAGTAATTTCAAGATTAAGAGCATGACATGAGGTTTCGTTTCTTGGGAATCGTTTTGCCAAAGACCTTGAGGGTTTTGCCATTGACAAGCGGGATTCGAATGAATTTATCATAAACAACGACTTCGACACGGTGCAGAGCTAACCAATCCATGCCTACTATGATGTCGAAACTTCCCATTTTCATCGAGATGAGATCGATAGAGAATTCATGCTTGCAAAGAGTGAGGATACAATCGCGAATGACCGAATCGATGGTGATGGAGCTACCACTGGCGAATTCGACGAAAAAAGGACAAGAAAGTTTAGTGTGAGGCACGACAATGATAGATTCAAATTCAAAAGAAACAAAACTCCTATCAGCTCCGGCATCAAATAAAGTTGAAGCTAAATGCTTATTTAATAAAAACGTACCGTTCACCACGTCTTTGGAAACTTGAGCTTGGTTGGAGTTCATCATAAAAGCACGCCATTAGATTTCGTGGTTGACTTGTTGAGCCGGCATAGGAGGAAGAGATTTCATAGCTTGCAGAAGGGCTCGCATCGCTTGGAGCGGTTGAGCCAGGGGAGCCAAGAGTTTCGGGACTTGAGGTTGATAGGTTTGAACTTGGTAGGCTTGGGTTTAGTAATACGGTGTGGGAATGATTTGAGCTTGGTTAACAAACGCAAGTCGAGGACAAGCGTTGCGGAAATGATTCAGATCTCCACAATTGAAACATGCTCTAGGTTGAGGAGGGGTTTGGGCAAAAGGCACGGGACAGTTTTTGTTGGATGGAGCAAATATTTGTGGAGCAGGTTGCCCACGGGAGGTTTCCCGACACACGTTGCTAAGGTGACCATAGCGGTTACACTTCGTGCAATGGCGGCAAGAGGAGTAAGATGGATGATGGCGTTGACAAGTGTTACACAAGGGATGCGAGCCGGAATATGGTTTTCAGTTTTTGGGTGCTTGGGATTGAGATTGAGATTGAGATGGGTGAGTGACGGCATAGTTTCGGCAGTTGGGTTAGCTTTTTTTCTTGCAGTGGTGGGATGAGTTGGAGTAGTTTATGGATTGGGGTTGAGGGGCAACTTTGGTGAGAGTTTATGGTTCGGGTGTACTCTTTTCGTTGGGTTTCTTGGAGCTTTTGATGGTGAGGGTACCGGATTTGACATGGTTTTCGGAAATAGCATCGGCTACGGTAATTGCATCATGGAGTGTTTGCAGTTTACTACTCATCATCGAGTCACGGATTTGCATAGGCAAACCGCCGACATACTTGTCAATTGCCCGCTCGAGGGGAGTGACCAAGTGAGGAACCAAGAGACTAAGCTCATGAAAACGGTTGGAGTAGGCGGAGTTGTCACCACTCTCTTGCTTAAGTTCCCAAAATTTGGATTCGAGTTTCTGAAGTTCATGTTTCGGGCAAAATTTCTTCATCATGACTTCCTTGAGATTGATCCATGAGTAGTCCATAGCTACTTCCGTCCAATAGGCGAACATTTTGCAATTCCACCAAGTTCGGGAGGTTTCCTCGAACATGCTTAAGGATTATGTGGTTTTCTTGGATTCGGGGCATTCACAAAGATTGAAAACACTTTTCATCTTTTCGAACCATTGCAACAAGGTAGTGGAACAGTTCTTGCCAAAATATTGAGATGGGTTGACACCGGTGAAATTTTCCGAGGTGAATGGTTCGGGGTTAGGCATGGCTTGGGTAACAGTGGGTTAGGTGTCTTGAATTAGAGTTATCATTCCGGGAATCACAACGGCGATTTCTCTAGCAAACATAGCGGTCATCCGATAACCGGAGTTAGTCTTGCGAATGTGGCGACGAAGAGGAGTCATTCTAAAATAATAAAAGAGAAATGATATATGTTTGGGGTAAATGATATAATTATGTATGAGTATGATATGTAAACATGAAATGTTAATGTTTGTGAGTCCTAGGGTTATGAGGATGAGGATGTTAGAAATTATTTTTTCCTTTTGTTAGTAAATCAAGTAATTAAATAAAATGTTAAGTCTTTGAAATTTGAAAATAATGTGTTAGGATTTAAAAGCGGGAAAACTTGCATGAACTACATGACTAGTTGTCCCAACATTAAATCTTAAAAATCGTGGTAAAGTGGGGAGTTGAACATGTGCACGAAATCACCGTGTTTTACACATTTTTTCCCAAATATCGTAATAATAACAATAACAAGTAAATAATGAGGTAATCGAGATATTGAAAACATTAGTCCACGTATCACCGTGGCTCTTATGTTTCCAAAAAAATATAAGGAGGCAACCGGAACGCTTGCATTCGAAAACTTAAAGTTGTTGACATGTATAACACGGTTCGTTGGCCTAGAAGACAAACACTACAATTCCATCATCCCAGGTATGTAAATCACCTTCTATTATTGGAATCTTTTTGTCAAATGATCGTTTCATAGTGTTATGCCCCTTAATGTGGCTACAAACCCGTTATAGAGTCAAGCTTTAAGGAGATTATAACTTTTGGTCCAAATTAAGTTTGTGATCCATAAAACATCATAAAAACCTACTTTTGCGGTAAGGTAAGGATACCTTGGAATACTATAAGAGTGTGTGCATGTGTATGGGATTAAATGAAATATGCCTCGACAAAAGGTCCATTTATATATAATAATTGCATTGTAGCGGGTATAGTTTAGTGATAAAAGTGTGATTCGTTCTATTAACCCCCATAATAGTTAAGGGGTCTTTCAGTTTGATTCATATTCCTATAAAAACTTTATTTATTTTAAAGGATTAAATCGTTTGTGTTTGTTACTTTGTGCGCCGTTCCATTATTTGCCGGTGCGATTGCTAAATCTGCACAATTTCCCCTTCATGTATGGTTACCTGATGCAATGGAAGGGCCGACTCCTATTTCGGCCCTTATACATGCTACTACAATAGGAAAATAAATATATAAATGTAATGAACAATCAGGTAGGGTAACACGTATAAGCAACACGTATAAGGACCCTAAAGCAAAACTATACTAGTCTGTTACGTCTAACGCCTATCCTATAGTCTTGGCTCGGAAACCAATTTGTCACACCCCGACCAAAGGCGGCGGAACATGCCGGGGTGCAACGGATTGCCCAAGAACACAAGACACTATCAAAGTGACAATATTTAAACAACTCATTAATTTCATTCAATCACCAAAAGTAACACATCTTGTTCATACAAAATAACACAAAATATAAGAATTTAATTGTTCATTCTTCTAATAACCTAAACGGTCTCAAAATAATATAGCATCTTCAAACTCCAATCAACCAATAATCAAACCTGTAACAATGCATAAAATAATATTTGTCAACACATATGTTGGTGAGCAATTTCATAGTTTTGAGTATATATATTTATGAGGCAAAATCCAAAAATCGTATATGAAACTATAAATAAGAGCAAGTATTACGATATATAAATCTTAAATAAATGATGATCCTTTCTAATTAGTAACAACCGACATACTCGGATAATGAGGCCCCATTCTACTAGCAAAAGGCTAAAGTAGTTATGGGTGCATATCTTCATACTTATTGAGGCTCAACAACAACATAAATAAATACTCGTGCACGTAAAACATATGAGACATATAACACACAATCGAGCAAAATATTCAAAGTATCATATACCCTAAAGTTTGGGGTTTGAGAATCAAGTATCATAAATCATTGTTGTTTTGAATAGGTATGCATGTTACCCCAAAGTATAAAAATGAAAACGGGGGATGAAATGTAGTCACGTTAAATAAGTAACTTTAAGGATTAGTTGCAAATAAAAGGAAAGGTAAGTTCAACGAGCAAGACCTGGATTAAGAGGGTCTTGAGTTAGTAGATGGTCGTAAAAGCTTTAAAGTAAAATAACACAACAAGTAAGATAAATAATTAAATTTTGAGGGTTAAAGTGTAAATACATAGAAAATTAAAGTAATGGTTTTTGAAAAGTAAGTTTACTCGCAATCGGGTCTCGGTATTCTATCCATTAGTTTTACTTAACCTTTTTAAAGTAAATATTTGAGTATAATTGCGATATTCCAAGATCCTTTGTTAAATAGATACCAAAAAGAGATTTTACGAGTGTTCGGATTTGTCGGTTAGAGTCTTGATAATTGGTCAAGCTCGAAGCCAAGATTCTAAAGTAATAAATGTTCTAAGATAACTCAATGAAATCAAAAGAAACTTAACCAAGTGTGTAGTTCTATTAAGAAGAACCTCGAGGTCTGTTAAGCGAGTGTTTGGTTTTGTGGGTCCAAATTTGTTATAAGATAAAATTGGATCCAACATATCAAGTGTTTTGAGAAAATAATTAAAATTAGTTTAAAATATAGTTTTAGAGAAAAATACGAGATTCGGTGGCCCAAAACACAACTAGTGTGTCTTAAGCGAGTGAAATCGGTTTAGTTCGGTCTTGGTTCGGTACTTGACTCGGAATAAGACCGAGGATGGTTACCACATACCCAATACCATATAACTTATTAAAAAGGAACTTAGAAATTATAATACACAAATCTTACATGTAACATATTAATAAATTATTTTAAATATAAAGCTTTTAAATGAGGGTTCGGTCTTGGTTCGGTCCTTGACTCGGAATAAGACTGAGGATGGCTACCACATACCCAATATCATAGAACTTATTAAAATAAACATAGAATTGATAATACTCAAGTCTTACATACAATATGTTAACAATAAAGTATTTAAACAAAAGTTTGGGTTTGGTTCGGCTCTTGACTCGGGATGAAACCAAGGATGGTTGCCACATACCCATTACCATAGAACTCATTAAAATTATTCGGAAACTAAAATAAATAGAACTAAACATTAACATTAATAATAAGCTTAAATAAAATTTAAAGTGTTAACAAGGACTATAATAGTCCTCCATGAAGCCTTGCCTAGCAATACACCTAAACCGACCATGGCCGAAGAAGGGAAAGCCAAGGAAACAAGGGAAGTATGTTTTAAAAAAGCTATAATAACAAGATTTAATTAACAAGAATTAGTTAGAAACAAATATTAGTATTAGTTTGACCTTAAGAAGTCAAACTATCAAGAATTTGGAGGAAGAATACTTAGATCTAGATTGGGGAGAGTTTGAGGTGAATGAGCTAACCCAAATGGGATGCAGTGGTCTTGTTTATATTGAAAAGAGTGAAAGGTTGGGCATAATGTTGCTTTCAAGAGTTACATTCTTTTGTTATTTGACAATTTTAGTCCCTTAAGTTTATTTTAACTCGTTTTAGCCAAAAAAGGGTTTTTAACGTACCGAAAGAGATAATTTCTTGATCCAACAATTGTGTAACATAAACGAACATAAAACCCAATATTTTTTAAATAAAAAAAGAAGAAAGACCAAAACGGGTCGGGTTTCCGATACAAAACATATACAAGTTAAACTGAAAAATGTCGAATGTCACATCATACGTCTAAGTTAGTAATCCCCTAGCTAATGAGAGTCGGGGGCAGCGCCCCTGGCACCGGGGTTCTATGGGCGGCAGCCCCTAGAGGGGTCCAAGGGGTAGAGCCCCTGGTTGGGGTTAAGCTGAAGTTAAAACCCCCGTATACGTTTCATTACATATTCGTCGTATATGTTTCAACATATTTGCCGTATATGTTTATACATATCCGGCGTATATGTTTCAACATATCCGCCGTATATGTTTATACATACCCAACGTATATGTATTCACATATCTGCCGTATATGTTTATACATACCCAACGTATATGTATTCACATATCTGCCGTATATGTTTATACATATCCGTCGTATATGTGTCTATATATCCGCCGTATACGCTTATACATATCCAGCATATATGTTTCAACATATCCGGCGTATATGTGTCTACACATCTGCCATATATGTATATACATATGCGCTCCTCACTTATCCGCTTGTGCACATATCCGCTGGATATGTGAAGGTCAGCTTATCCTTAACGTGTTTTTAGGGTTTTTCAGCGATTCCGGCACCGTCAGCTAGCGTTAACCACCACGGGTGATCGGACTTTGATCGGTTACGGTCCAGGTATCTTCGGGGTGCCCAGATCCAAGCTAGTGTGGCCCATAAGCTCGTTTTTGATTGATTAAACACCTGATTAAAGCTAGATCTAGATTCAAATAGCTCATTTGGCATCCCGAGGCTGCGGTGTCGGGTTGTAAAACATTGGGTCAGCTGATATAAATGATTTCGTACCTTCGGTTGGTCTTGGATCATTGAATAGAATAGTGTAAAGAGTGTTTGACTTAAGTGTGTGTTTTTTATGGTGTAGGCTAAGGTGTAGAATGATGGAGATGGAAAGGATTTAGGGTTTAAGGGGTATTTATACTCCCTAAGCCCATGGACCTTAGGCCCATCTTCATCGTAAGTCAATTATTTAATTCCATTTATATTAACCCACCATCCGTTTATCATTATTATATTATTATTATTTTTCTAATAACTTAAATTAATTCTTCCACCGTAAATAATATTTAAATATTATTCATAGAAATTTGGGATGTTACAATCCATCTCTGCGACCCTGTCGGCGACCATGTAAGTTAATAAAGATAGATCTGTGTGTTTGCTGAGTGTAAGACCATAATCGGCCGTGCACTGTATATATATCAAACTATGCGTTTCTTGGCATCCCAGTTGTCAGTACAAGGGTCATGCAAGTCCATGCAAATTTATTGCACCACGTATGTGATATCTGGTCGACTGAAGGTCAAATATTGTAGTACCCCAGCAAGACTTTTATAGATATTTGGATCTTCGAAAGGAACCCTGACTTAAGATCCAAGTTTGGGATTTGTGTCAACCTATGTTGCAACCAGCTTTCATGTATGCATGCCTGCCCATTTTATGATATCCATTGAATAGCGTGCTGAGATAAAAACATAGTATTCTTGTGCGAGAGACGTGAATGCCCAATAAATAATGAAGGGGACCAAGATCTCCCGTAGTGAATTCTTTGGCGAGACCGGTCATAAGATGTTCCCGTAGTCCAGCGATGGATGTGACAAGGAGAATGTTATCCACATACAAGAGAAGGTAAGTGGTATGAGTGTTATAATGTAGGGTAAATAAGAAGTTGTCACATTACTCCGAGTAAACGCTAAAGTGAGGACATAATCAATAAAGCGTTGGTACCAGGCCCGTGGAGCTTGCTTTAAGCCATATAGCGATTTCTTTAATCTGCAAACATGATTGGGGTAAATTCTATTTTATGAACCCCATAGGTTGGTACATGAATATGGTCTCACTAAGTTTCCCATGTTAATAAGGCATTAGCAACATCCAACTAATGTGGCGGCCATGACTGTGTAACTGCCAAAGTTAAAATAGTCCGAATAGTATTTGGTTTAACAACCGAACTAAAAGTCTACCCACAATCCATGCCAACCAATTGCAACTGATCACCATAAACTAAATGGGCCTTATATCGTTCCAATAAACCGTCCGAATTACATTCATGGTTGGGTGTCTCGGAACTAATTCCCAAGTCTCATTTTTAACAAGGGCACTAAACTCAGTATTCATGCCATTTAACCATTCTGGTGTGAATAAGGCATGGACTGGGGTTTTTTTTTGGAATCGGTACTAGAGGGGTAGCATGTAGGTTAATAGTTATTTGGGTTTGGAAATATCCTCCATGGCATGTGTCCGAATTGTTCGGACATGTTGTGTGTTCGGTGGTGGTGAGTGGGGATTTTGGGTAGTGTGTGTGATATTAGTTTGAATATGAGTATGGTGTATAGGGGAGGCACATAGGGATGTGGGGCTAGCCGGGAATATGGGGTTGTATTATTGGGTTGTGTGGGTGTAGGATGAGAAGAAGTGTTTTGGGTTGTGGGTGTAGTAGTTGGAGTGGATTGTGTGATTGTTTTGGGTGTAGAGGTATTTTGGACCGTGAGTTGCTAGTGGAGATTGATAGGCTGTATGGTTGGGAAACGTAAAAAGTGGGATTGGATTGTGTCATGGAGTGGGGATTGCACAGGTTAGGTTGTATGGTAGGCTAATAGTGAGGATGAACAGGATCATGAAAAGCTTCATGGGTCGAAAAAAGGGAATATGAGTTGGCAAACGAAAAGATGGTTTCGTAAAAAACAACATGACGAGAGATAATAAGTTGATTATTGTTTAGATTGAGACATTTATAACCTCGGTGATTGGATGGACATCGAAAGAAGACACACGGGGTGGAGCGGATGGCGAGTTTGTGTATAGTGGTGGAGGAGAAAAGGGGATAGCATAGGCACCCGAATACATAATGATGGTCGTATGTATGTGAGCACTTGTAGAGTAGACGAGTGGGGGTTTGAAATTTGTGGAGTTTACTAGGAAAGACATTGAGAATATAAGTGGCCATGTCAAGGGCATGATGACATAGGTTATGAGGGAGAGAAGCTTTAGAGAGAAGGGTGCGAATAAGATTATTAATAGATCGCTTTTTTTGTTCCACTTTGCCGTTTTGGGAGGACGTGCACGGGCAAGAAATGAGAAATAACATGCCATTATTAGCACGAAATTGCTTAAAGTTGTTGATTATGTAATCAGTGCCATTATCACATAGAAGGAATTTTATTTTATGTTCAAACTGAATTTTAACTTGTGTATAGAACATAGTAAATATGTTGAATGCTTGAGATTTGTGGGCTAGCGGGTAGGTCCACAAGAAATTTGTATAATCATCTAAAAACAATATGTAATCTTGATGTCCGGTCTTGCTGATAATTGGTGAAGTCCATAGATCACTATGGACAATATCAAATGGGAAATAAGTACAAGAATTAGAATCATAGAACGGTAATCTAATGCTTTTACCAAAACACATGATTAACATATTTCTTGAACCAAAAATATTTTACATTTTCTGATTTATTTTCGACTCTTGATGAGTGGGTTACTATCTACTAGATAAAATACTGGGAATATTAACTGAGCTTGTGTTTAAAAATTCATTTCGAAAAGGGCTAATATGTTAATTACATATAAAATAAGAAACATAAGTAGTGTTTTTCAATTTATTCAATAAATCGTGTCCTGGGTGACAAAGATGACGATGCATAGCAGCAAAGGTGGATGGGTGGGTGAAGCTTGAGAGCACGGACGGGAGAAAGTGATAAAGATCACTGCTACTGTTGCAGCAGAGGATAGGAACTCAAGTCTTGTAAATAAATATCACTGTTATTGTTGCACCGTAGGATAGGAACTCGGGTCTTGTAATATTTCACAAGAAAACCAATATAATCAAACTCAATGGAAATCCAATTATCAATTGTTAAGCAATGAACATAGATTAGATTTTGTATTAGTTTAGGTGTGTATAAGACATTATTTAGTTTAAGGAGAGGGAAATGTTTAGGGAGTGTTTGATTGCCATATCCAGCAACAGGGATGGTCGTGACATACCAAAAATAATGTTTTGAGCAGGGCTGCTCTGGGAATTCACGTGCCTCGGCCGAGTAAAAAAAATGCCCTTAAACCTTAACGTAGTAAGTAATGTAAACACATTTTTATATGTCGATAAAAGTTATAGCAATAAACATAACAATTAGCAAAATCATGGTATTAGAATGATTTTATGACATACTGAATAGGCTAATAGTTAATTAAGGATTTGTGAATCTCTCCTAACATTCTTGATAACAAATTAATGAATCAACTCTACACAGTATATGCTCTCTAATGTTACGTTCTCGATAGCTATCAGCGCCAACCATCTAAGTTTTTGTTGGGGCATTGTGGATTGTAAATAAAATTTTAATAACTATAATTTCGAAAAACTCTCTTCTGCATATGCTACCGTGACTGCTGGTGTTCGAAATCGACTATGATGTTACCCTGTCTATTCGTTTATTTTATTTACATAACTTATATTGATTAATTATAAGTATTTGACCATTTTCCCATTTTCATATTTGAGTGAGCCTATAAGTCTTTAGGTAATTTAAAACAAATGGGTCTAGAAGGTATTTAAGTATTATAAAAATAGTGAGATTATAAATGTTCGGGTATTCTACATATATAACATCATGAAATTTTTTTTCTAAAAATTTGCCCTCGAAAAAAACGTGCCCCGGTCAGGCGCCCACTTGGCACACCCTAAGAGCCGGGCCTGGCTTTGAGAAGGGCCATTATTAGAAAATATTGAAAATTACCCGGGTTGTTTGTCATATGTTGTGTAGCTTCGGTGTCCATAGCCTACCTTTGATCCGGAGGGTTGAGAGACATGATGTATAATGCTTGGTCGATGTTTGTTGGTGTATACGCCGTGTAGTTGGCTGGATTATTATTCCATGATGTTGGGCCAGCAAACCACTGATGCAGGGGTATAAACAAGAATGAAGATCGAATCATGTTGATTCGGAGAATACCCGTGATGAACTTCGAAACTCTCAAATCCCACCTAAAGGTTTAGGGAAAATGAAGAGAAAATTGATAATTATTAAAATTCAAGTCTGATTGTTCATATTACATATCCAGCATATAAATAAAGAGTCTAATACGAAATGGACCTAAAGTGGGCCATGGGCCGAACACAAACCCAAAAACAAAGACATAAAAAGTGCTGAAAAAACATAAAAATGCCCAAAACTTTATTTAGGAAGCGTTTTTGGGCTTCGTACAATGACCGAACCGCCATAGGCTGTTTGCCATAACGTGCTCCTCATCTCAAGCTTCGATTTGACTGATAATAGGCCTGAAACGGAGCTATGTGGGCCAAGTTATGCCCGTTTTCGTGGGCCACCTTTTATAGCGCGATCTTGAGCCTCCAAATACATAATAGCCCGTTCTTCAATGCTTGGACCCACATGTTGTATTGCCCATTATGGCTGTTGTGAAGGATATTATTGTTCCACGAGTTACCATAGTTGGTTGGATGGGATTTGTAGGTGGATTCAATTTGTGTTGAGTGGGAGAAGCAAAGGTGATGTGAGATGGATAAAGATTGGGGAAGACAAAGAAGATAACGGTAGGAGGGGAGGCCGTAATATGTATGGTGAGCTAGGTTTTCTTTGATACCATATCAGAATGCCATTTCCTAAGAATTATTGCCTTCTCTTCCCATTAATAAATTCCAATATATAATTAACAACATGGACTAACTTAGGAGATGAAATATTTTATAAATAATATAAAATATTGTCTATAAAGGCATATTTATTCAATATGAATATATGGACTATTTAGATAATACAACTTTACAAACTCTTCTCTAGAACCCATGGTAATCAACATGATTATTCAGTCGTCATTGAATCCATGAACGAAATCACATATGCAAGGTGAAGGAAAGCAAGAGAGAATGTTATATCACTATGCATCATTCATCTCCTACGTAACTATGACACAAACGCAACATAATCGTGAATAAAAAGACCACGAAAGAACTATACGGTTTTGTTCCATTTCCTTTAAACCTCAATTTAAAATGTTACATAAACATATGATTAGCCCTTACTTCAGGGCCGGCCTAAAGGTATGGCGGTGTAGTCGACGGCCACAGGCCTGACACCCGCTAGGATTGAATTTTGTTTTTTTCATTAAAAATTATGTATTTTTACCAGAAAAATATGTATAATCATTGTTTCAACACAATTACATAACCACTAACTTGGTCTAGTGGTAAATGGGTATGACATTTAATCAAAAGTTTGTGGGTTCTAGTCTTTTTGAGACACTATTAAGTTTAATTTTATATGAAAGTTTTTTACACAGCTCAAATCATAATCAAGTAAAATCATTTAAAATTAGATTGTTTAATCCCAACAAAACGTTTTTTACTTAAGACTTAAAAAAATTTTCGCATTTAGCCCAAAAAAATTTTCGTCTTTTCAGAGCCGACCCTACTTTACTTCATACCAGTTTTTATCCAAACACGAAATAGTTAAAAACTAAATGATTCACTTTTTAGACTTCAATCCTGGAAGAGACAAAAGGAGGGAAAAGTCGTGATTGATGAATTGAAACACAACCATCCATTGAAGATGAACGAAGAACTAAAAAATGATTTATTTGGTTACTAGTTATCCCTTTGGATACCAAATTAACAATATACAAATTACAAAGTTACACCAATAATCAAACCCCAACAGTAAAAACGATTTATAAAATTGTGATAAACGTCTCTTGACCTCAACAACAACCGATGCACATACTACCAATCAAACACATAAACAAGACAATTAAATAACAAATTCAAACAACACAAAACTTCTTCAAACTTTCGAACTAAAACGTTAACCATTTACATTGTTTAGATATTAAAAGTTAAAAGTTACACTAAGTTAATGTACATCGAACAACCAAAAAACATCAACAAAGGACATAAACATAATTTTTCATATTAAATCACCATCAACTTCTTCAAACATTCTACCAAAAGAAACTCATTTTGCTTCACCACCTGCAAATATAATAAAACAATAGTATCCAAATTAAATATACCATAATAACATATTTAATAATGAGTAACATTTTAACATTAATAAAGTTGTTTTTATTAAATTGTTGTTTTTATTAAAACAAAATAACATACAATAACAAACAAAGTAAATTGACAACATTAAATATCTTTCTAACTTAAATCATTAAACCAAAAAGATATATCAAGAAAACCTTTTTTGGCCGTTATTTTATACATAATAAATTTGATACTCTTTTAAAACAACACGTTTTGAAATATTTTCAAAATAGTTACAAATATTAAAAAATTGGAATTAATCAACTTCAAAAAATTATGAATTCTTTTTTTTTTTTTTTTTGATTTTTGACCAATCTTGCAACAAACTTTTAAATCACTTACATTAATAATTTGTTAAATTTGCAAAACTTAAAAACGTTTTACAATAAATGAATTTTCAAATAACTTTGGAAAGATTAAAAATTTTTATGTTGACTTTGAAAATAATTAAAGGCGAAAAAATATGATACAAAATCAATGAAAACAACATATAAACGTATAGAAAATAAATTATCAAATATTTTTAATATTCTTTGAAAACATTATGAAGACTTAGACTATTAAATTGTTTGGATGTTATAATTAGAAGATTTATATTATGTTTAAAAAACTTATTAGTTAAAATGGGTAAAAATATAATACGTGTTTATTATACATTATTGAGAAATTTAGTGACATTCATATTTTGTGAAGACAAATTCAAAAAAAATAAAAAATTTTGAACACACATAACCTAATTTAAAACGGTGAATATAAAAAGAAAATTATGTTTTGAATGTGGAATCCCATAATCAATTGAAAGCTTACATTGTAGAATATATGAATGGAAGATAAGGGTTATGATTATAAAAATTATGAAAAATGATTATGTGATTAGATATTATATAGTAAGATGTAGAGAATATTAATTTTGTTAAACGCATTATGTATAGAAACTTTCTACACATAAGTCTGAATATAATAAACCGGCTTATTGTAAATAATCATCTCCAAAAATAACCGATTGATTATAAAAAAAAAACTATTATTAGAATGTATTATATAATAACTTTTAGTATTTCCATGTTTAAGGTATTTCTGAAATCAGTTTACATTTAATAAGCATACATTGAATAATTTAGGAATCAATAATAAATTCTACAATACTAATAAAAGAAAATGTTGAAGTCTAGGTGTCAACCCTACAATTCTTCTAATTTCTAATATCTCATCTCATTCATTCTAGATATCCATAGGTCATGGGTCAAAATCATTTTGTCAATTGAGTTATAACATAGTGTGGATTTTATTCATCATTGAGTTAAGTGTCTTTTCATACCTAGGGTTTGACCAACTATGCAACTTTAGTACCTTTTTTTTAAAATTTCATGTAAATAAACACCTGACGTTTCCAAAATCATGATATTTTAGTACATTCTGTTAACCTTTTTGTTTTTTCCATTAGGGAAAAAATAGGTTTTGTTTATCTCATATACTTAACCATTTGATCAAAAATAAATGATCCAGACTACTTTAATAAAAACACAAACCGAATCACTTTTTTTAACAAAAAGAAACGAACCGAACCACTTTTAACAAAAAAAAAACAAACTTACTGAACTACTTTTTTAACAAAAATAAACGAACCGAAATAATTGAAAATGCAAACAAACCGAAACATTTTTTTTAACAAAAATAAATTAACCGAGCCACTTTTTTTAGCAAAAATAAACGAACCAATTCACTTTTGTTAACAAAAAAATAAACAAACAAGGACACTTAACTCTTCATTATTTAAAGATTTGTAAATTTCACATTTATAATCACATTTAAAAACAATTGATGCTAAATAAAATCAATTATTGGGTTGGTGGTTGTTTTTCAACGGCGTAGAAAATATATATTGAGTTATGCATTTATATCGTTTAATGACATTATGATCTAGATTATTGTCTATACACATTAATCATTATCTTTTAAATATTGTTACACGAGAAATTACATTAAGTTCAAATTTTCCATCATGTGTAGTACACGGGGTGAAATATGGAAAAGATACATTTCATAAGTCGTGAACTAAAAAAAATAATTAATAATTTACTTCATACTTTAAATTAATTCATAATAATTTTGAAAATCACAATTGAAATAACGACCTTATTATCTTTATCATTTGACAAATCACGTGTAATACATGGGTTCAAAAGCTAGTATATTAATAAAAACATAAATTATTTCCTTAATTATCGCTTTTATAGTAAAAGGTATACATCAAAATTTGAATTTTGAATACAATAAACCGGTTTATTGTAAATAATCATCTCTAAAAATAACCGATTGATTATAAAAAAAACTATTATTAGAATAATTATACATTAAAAACATAAATTATATTCAAATATCATCTCCAAAAATAAGCGATTAATTATGAAAAAGAGTATTATTAGAATGTATTATATAATAATTTTAATATTTCTATGTTTAAAGTTTTTCCGAAATCAGTTTATATTTAATAATAATATATTGAATAATTTAGGACATAATAACAATAATAAAAACATAAATTATTTCCTTAATTATCGTTTTTATAGTCAAAGCTTTAAATAAAATTTGAATTCAAATTATAGTTAACAGGTTAAATATAAAATTAGATTTAACTACCAATTATAGTTAAAAAATAGCGGATCAACTTAATGTACATTTAAATTTTTAGAAAATTCTAGAATAAACTATATTTGGAAGATCAATATTATATTGTAAGATATATTTTAAATTATTATATAAAATATTATAAAAAATTTAGTAAATTTATAATTAATATTTTTGGAATATTAAAGATTAATATTATATATGAAACAAATAGTTTACAAACAAATTTATTAAACATTCAAAATATTGTAATTAACAAAATATTAAATCGAGGTTTCTGACTTTTGATAAAACTGAATCAAAATTGGCCGAAAAAAACTCATAAATTGGACGGAAATTATGTTTGTTAATATTTAGTAAAGAAAACAGTAACAAATTGGACGGCAAAAAAAATCAGAAATTGGACGGAAATTCACTTCTTAATATTTAGTAAACAAAACAATAAGAAATTGGCCGGAAATTAAAGAAATTGGACGGAAATTACGTTGAGAAAATTTACTAAAGAAAAGAATAAAAAAGTGCCCGGAAATATTATAATAAATAACTAACTCTATGTGCAATAATGGATTGTTAATTACCTTTAATATATTTATCGGATAATCGATATGTGATAATTATCATTAATTGACCAAAAATATCCTTATAACATCGTCCTTGAGGAACGATCAATTGAACGGAATCGAATCGATTGGAGACATCAATAACCTTGGAAGTGAAGAAAATCATAGTAGATTAAACAATTGTAGGTAAATCCTGTAGACGTTCGATGTTGGATATGAGCGGCGGAATTAGGGTTCGTATCTTCGTGAGGAGGTTAGAGAGAAAAATGAGTGGTGGAATTGGTTGTGGATTATGAAAAATGGATCGGGTATAGTTTTTTGTGGAGGAAGCGAGTTATTACGGGTCATGGGTTATAAATATTCTAAAATGGCTCCGTGTCACATGATATTTAATATTGATTTATTTTAATGTCTAGAAATTAAGAGAATATGAAATAGTCCACATGACATCTAGGTAGCATCCTATGTGGAGGGTCTCGAATGATGCCATGTGTACAAATTGTATTACTTTAATAATATTTAAAGATTAAAAAAAACAATTTTAAATTATCTATATCTATATTACATATAAAACATATCATATCCGAGAATAAAACATATTGGATAGACAAGATACTAATTTAACACTGGTAAAAGGGAGACGCCGTTAAATTTATGACCTCCGGCGACGACGTATTTTGATCTCCGCTTATAAATAGTAATGTTATGTAACATCATCTATGACCATTCATTTTATTGATTGCTCATTCAATTGCAAATCTCAACTGATTCATGGCTTTTAGTTTTTACCTACAAGTGAGTTGTTTTAATTTTGATTTGAGAATTCCATTGATTTACTGTGTGTTTACAGTTGTTGTATGTCTAGATTTATACAACAGCAACTGCTGTGTGGGTTTTTCTTTAATCTGATTCAACATTGCATGTTTTATTCATTCAAAAACCTATAATGTTGTTTTCTCTATACAATGTAGAAGTGAGTGATCTTTGGTTTTATATGTTGGTGTGGTAATTCTTTTAGTTGAGTGATGCTAATGATTTTCAGTTTAGGCAATCCTGGAGAGTTACCTTGTTAGAGCTTGCTTAGGTTTGTCTTTTAATAAATTACTATTGAATTTGTATTCAACCAATTTACTCATGAACGGGTCTATTTGGGTTGTTCGTAATTTTAAGCGAGTGAAAAAAGAATGGGTAAACGGGTTGAAAGTCGTTTCAGACCTAATTTTAATTGTTAAATTCATTGATTAAGTTGTTTCTTCTGTAGGTGACATCATGTACAAATAGGTTGGGTAGCGGGTCATTTTCCTAGCTACTTGTTTTGATTTGATCAGTTTGAGAAGAAGCACAACTCAAATTGATGTGTTCATAAATCTTCTTGTACTAAAGATCTTTTTCTTTCGTATATGCCTTATTTTTTCTGCTATTACAGGTACGGGTCAACCAAATGTAGTCTTAGCCAACTTCAATCATCGCTCATAGAATGTAGAAAGTCTAAAGTTGGAGTTCATGCCACCTCTCTTGGCATGGTTCTCATAGACTTGCTCTTAAGGTAAACAAATAACAATTTTTATATAAAATAGCAATATGGTATGCACCAACTTAGAAAATTCTCTATTATAGAATACATTTTAAAAAATAGAAAATTCTCTGTAACAAATTCTAGAACCTTTCATTTATTCAGGTTACTGAATCAGTGAATCTAAAAGTGTCACCAGAAAAATTCTCCTAACTTCCCATGATTTGTGGCATTGAATATGTAGTCAATATAACTTCTTAAATTCTATTCTGAGTGGCAAGAAAGATCCCTATATGTAGTAAAAAATGGCTCTTTAGTAAAAAGTCAAACTTCTCAACATGTTGACTACTTACTACCCTTTTTGTTACTTAACTTTCATTACTCCCATGTCGAAAGCATAAAACAATTTTAACAATCAAGGTGAGTTCATAACCCTGCTTTTTTTTCTTTTTTTTCTAGCGTTTTCAGGGATGAACAAAGTCAGGTCTTGAAAATGATTAAATCATGTATTTGATGGTTAAAAGTTTAAAACTCAAAAGTCATACTTTAGGATGATTTCAGGTTTGTTTTGAACGTTACAATAAAAAGTTTGTTGACAGAGTTGGAACGCGGGTAATTAGGGGATAGAGGAGAAAATTGGTTGATTTTAACTCATAAATTCATAATACAATATTGATTTTGACCAAGTATAAATCAAATGGATCAGTGCGCTTTTGGAATGATCTGTTGTAGGGAAACAAATGGAGTTTTTGGCTTGTTTACGGGCCACTGCCCAAGTTTGTTGACTACGTTTTTTTCTTGCACTAAAGATTTTACATATATTTAATCCCAACATATTCCAACATATGTCACCAGAAAAATTTTACAGGTCTTATGCAATTTCTACGATGTAGCTAATGGACGAGTAAATTCCTTGCAACAGGATCAATTTTATTAGAATACTTGTAATTGTTGTGTGCTAATTTATACATACATGCTTACTAGATATTAAACATATGTCATATAGTTGTTTAACATAGTATAATTTTGTAATAGTATCTAACATTCTGTATTACAGAGTATTCGACGACTATGTAAACTTAGACTTGTACAAATTAGTTTTAAACCCAAACCAGCTTGAGTTACAACCGGCCTTGTCTGGTCAACATTTGGTCACAATTGGTTTTCCAAAAAAGGGATTGTGTTGAGAACCAATTGTGAGGCAATGAAGTCCAGCTTTATCCGGACAGGTTTGGGTCAAGTTGGGACTGGTTTGGAACTGGATCGGTTTGCATTAATCCTAATAATAATCTTTCTCGTTGTTGTTGTTGTTTAATTAACAGGTAGAATGGCTGAACCTGGACTAAGATATATTCGCGGTGACGATTCTATGTATGCGAGGAATCGGTGGAATGTACCTGGCTCATCCGAACTTGTGATAGTTAACAGAGCTTTCTATGTCAAAGGTAACACTTAAATCCACTCATTTTTTACTCTATATTCTTTAGGTTCTGTTGATTAACTTGTTTACAAAATAACTAATAGGCGAACCAAAAAGAAACAATTGATGCTGCCTGCCTATGTTAACCATTTGATTGGCTTGTTCAGATGCATGAAATCGTTTCAAATCTTTGTACTTTCTGACTTTTAAGTGGTAATTCTCTATGGGTATGAACTGGTTTTTGTACTTTCCGGCTCTTACACTGCATTCTTGAGTTTTTTATATAAGGGTTTGGAAATAAAATAATAAGAAATTTTTTCTTTTTTCATTCTTGTTAGGCATAAAAAAGTAGCTATAGTATGGGATTTTTTATATTAATTAAGAAAAAGAAATGGGATTTTTTTTTTGTTGGTACATGATGTCAGTAGTTCAGTATCGAGTGTCTGTAATAATGTTAGTTTGGTTTGTATTGGTGTTTAAGCGAAGTTGTCTCACAAGTTCGCCTGTTATAAGCGAACTTGTGGACAAGCGAAGTTATCAACAACTTCGCCTAGTCTGTTAGGCGAAGTTGTCGATAACTTTATATATTAGGTTTACGGCTTATTTTGTATTAATGATTTGGAAGAACGTGTAATCGGTGATTGAATATCACGTGTTATTAGTTGCAATACAACGTGTTCTTTGTTTATTGTAACGTGTGTTTGCTTGTGTTTAACGTATATCGCTTCTACGCTCGTATCGTCTTACGTAGGGATTCCGCACCTACGTAGAACGAGATATTTCCGAGTAGATCCGGTTGGGAACCTACAATGGTATCAAAGCATTTGCTCGTGATTGTGTGGTTCGGGATTATCACACGGGTGTAGAAATCGTTCCGTTCGACTATTCGCGGGACGAGTTTACGTTGGAATACCGAGTTTTTGTGTCCTACTCACCTCACTCCACCAAAAACAACCCATTACACCTTCGCATACCTCGCAAAACGTCAAAATCAAACCTGCAAAAACGTTATGTTCATCAGGCGAAGTTGCCGCCACTGTTTGTAGGGTTTAGGCGAAGATATAAGTTTAAGCAAAGTTATTAACAACTTCGCCTCACTCACAAGTTCGCTTAACTTAAGCGAAGTTGTCAACAAGCGAAGTTAACATCAGGCGAAGTTGGGAAGACAACGAAGTTGTGTTTTCAAGCGAAGTTACTCTTAAGCGAAGTTAAGAATAACTTCGCCTACAGTACTGTTCATAATAATAAATTATTTTTTTTTGGTTTCTTTGAGTGCTCGTTTGTATTTCTTCCAAAGATGACTTCTATAAATATTACGGAACTGGTGAAAATGGAGGTGGAAGTAGGTTCAGCTACTAAGGCTCCGAAAATGCTGAAGGGTACCGATTTCGTGGCTTGGAAGGATCGGTTTGAACAATATGTTAAATATCAAGATGCTAAGATGTGGGTGTGCATTCAAGATGGATACATTCCACCAACAGCTCTGTTTGAGGGTCGTGAACAAATAAAGAAATACAATAAGATGGAAGAAGAAGAAAAGAAGATGTATGAGGCTGAAAGCAAAGCTCATGCTGCGATAACAATGGCTCTTCCACAAGAGATTCTTCACACCTTCAGGAAATATAAAACCGCCAGAGAGCTATGGGAAGCGCTTGAAAATCGATATGAAGGTAATGTGGGGATATGTGCGTCCAAGATTAAGCTACTCAAAACCCAATTCTCGGTGTTCAAGTATTTGAAGAATGAGTCACTTGATGATATCATCACAAGGTATTACCACTTGATGACCGAACTCAGAAACTATTCAATTGACTATAAAGAAGAAGAGATCGTAGAAAAACTTCTTGATGCTCTCCCACCGAAATGGGAAATGTACACTGTCTTGATGAGAGAAGATAAAGAGTTTGCCAACATTGACTTGGAAACAGCAGTCAATAAACTACGAACTTTTGAACTGAACATGGTTCGAAAAGAGACACCAACTGATCAGGTTCAGGATCCGGGAATGTATGGTGCGAAAGTTACTACGAGTTCAAGTTCAAAGTCAGAATCATCTGCTTACTACTCAAAGGGAGAACCGAGCTCTAACTCAACTCAAGATGGTCATGTAACTCTCAACATGGATGGTGATGTGTGTTTCGTAGCTGGTGGAACAAATTCTTCTAAACCTCAACCAACAACTGGTAGTTTTTCCTCAAATGTTCCGAACAACAACTACTCTCAGATGCCCATGAGTGTTAAGTCTGCTGAACAGCCGTTTGCTCTCTATGCATCTTTCATAGCTTATTACGAAAATTACATCAAAGGTAAAATTGTTGACCCTGCTACCTTAGACGAAGACTATGATCAGATCGATGCTGATGATCTGGAAGAGATGGACCTGCAGTGGCAGATGGCGATGATTGTAAGAAGTGTTAAAAGGTTTATGAAGAAGACTGGTAGAAAGTTCGTTGGCGAGAGACCAGGTTTTGATAAGTCAAAGGTTCGGTGTTATAACTGTCAACAGAATGGTCACTTTGCTAAAGAATGCACGAATGAAAGAGTAGAACGTAGTCAGAACAGGCCAGCACAACCGAATGGGGGAAGTAATGAGAATAGGGCGATGGTATCCAGACAGAACGAGGGATACAATTGGAATCTGGAGGTTGAGGAAGTGTTCGAACAGGCCAACTTGGTTAACATCGAAACTGAAGGAAACGGCAGAGAGACAAGAGAAGATCAAGCTTATATGGCAGAGGTGAGTGATCAGCTCTCTGAGGTAAGTTCTGAACTCCCTTGTATGCAATGTGAAAATCTGTCTGAACAATTGAAAACATTAACTGATCAGTTTATTAGTTTGGACTCTCAATTTAAAACGTTAAAAGAAGATCATTATTACACTAAAATTAGAGAAAATAGTTATTCAGTAAAGATTAAGGCTAGTGAAAAAGATATCAGAAGTCTTAAAGCAAGTCTTGCTGAAAAAATACAAGTAATTGATCTTAGCTATGAAGTGTTAGAAGAGAAAACCAAACTAATTGCTGAAAGGGATAAACAGATAGCTGATTACCAGGTGAAAGTGGTGGAACTAAACAGAAAGCTTGAGCAATTTAGAAATTCCTCTGCAATACTTGATCACCTCGTAAGTGATCAACGTTCCCCAGTTAAAAGGGGAGGAATTGGATATTCTGAAGTTCCACCACCTTATAATCATAACTATACTTATGATCCTAGTAATCAGAAATCCGTTGATGTTGAGATAAGTCAGACAGTTCCTGTCAAAGTTTCAATTAAAAAACCTGAATCGAGTAAAAAGGAAACGAGTAAGCCTGTTTCGAGTGTTAAGATTTCTGTTCCAAGTTTTGTCTCATCAAATTCGGACCAGACATCCGAATCTAGTGAGACAAAAGAAGAGGTAGTGTTACTAAGACGTGGGGAGGAATTTAAACCTACTGAAAAGAATTCCCCTCTAAACCCGTATGTCCCACCATATGTTAGGCAAACGGGTAGTAATGCAACCTCAACATCTGAAACAACTGTTGAGACGAAGGTTGAACACAGGAGCTGTTTCAGATGCAATCAAATAGGACACCTGATTGCTGATTGCCCTCTGAATCAGAGATTCAGAGGTATGAGGCCTCCGAAAACTAAGAATAGAGCTAACAGTAATTACTATAATGGTAAGAATGCAAACTCATCAAAGTTCAGATATTGGACTAATCCAGGTTTTCAAAGAAATCGATCTCAGTTTTTCCCTGTTAACAACCAAACCACTAGTTATAATTCATTTAATTCACGAAGGTTTGGATGGCCTCATAGTCAATCTACAAGAAGGTATCCTTTTATGACTTACAGAAATCATTCTAATATGGGATGCCTTTTAACAGATTTAATCGACCCAAGACCAATAGGTCTTGGGTCCCCAGATTTTAATCATTTGCTTTAATCGTGCAGGAACAGTTGAACAGGGCTGCAAATAATCTATGGGTTGTGGCTAGCGGCTGTTCCCGGCATATGACTGGTAACAAGAATTTGTTACAAGAATGGAAACCTGTTCAGGGAGGTAGAGTAAGTTTTGCTGGAGAGAGTGGTGGTAGAATTACTGGAATTGGGACGGTGACTAATGGTAAAATGAAGTTAGAAAAGGTGAATTTCGTTGAAGAGCTGAAGCATAATTTGCTGAGTGTGTCTCAGATCTGTGACAAAGATTACACTGTGCACTTTACCAAAAATGAAGCGATTGTACTGTATCCTGGTTTCAAGATACCAGAGGCATGGATAGTAATGAAGGCTCCAAGGGAAAAGAATACATATGTTATGGACATGAGGTCGACTGAGATGGCAACAGAAGAATCATGTCTTCTGTCAAAAGCAACTGAATTGGAGTCCGAGTTATGTCATCGAAGAATGGGGCATATACATCTTCGAAAAATGAACTACATTGTCAAGAATGGGCTGGTGCTGGGTGTTCCCTTGAAAAATTTCAACTTTGAAGACCAATGTCTATTGTGCAAGAAGGGAAAGCAACACAAGAAATCTCATCACACCAAGAAGGTTAATTCAATAGTCAGTACCCTAGACCTACTTCACATGGATCTCTTCGGCCCCGTGAATGTAAAGAGTCTAGGTGGAACATCATACTGCTTGGTAATAACTGATGATTACTCTCGATATTCTTGGGTATACTTTCTAAAGAGAAAAGATGAAACGATTCAGTTGGTAATTAACTTGATTACCAAGGTTGAGAATATTGTGGGGAGAAAGGTAAAGTACATCAGGAGTGATAATGGAACAGAGTTCAAAAACTATCAGATGGAGATGTTTTGCTTACAGAAAGCGATAGACCACCAGTACAGCGCCCCGTATACTCCGCAACAAAATGGGGTGGCTGAGAGGAAGAACAGGACGCTAATTGAAGGGGCCAGAACCATGCTGGCTGATGCTAAACTTCCTGTGGTGTTCTGGGCTGAAGCTGTTGCAACAGCCTGTTATATCCTTAATCGAGTTTTAACTGTTAAAAGATTAAATAAAACATGTTATGAACTTATGCATGGTAGAAAGCCTAACTTGAATGGTCTCGAATCATTCGGGTCCCCGTGTTCGATATTAAAGACGCTCAAAATTTGGTGAAAATGCCGACGAAGGTATTTTAGTCGGATATGTTGTTGGGACACCCAACAGACGAGTCTTTAATCTATCGACCAGCATGGTTGAGGTGGTATGTAACACTGACATCACAAGTTACAAACCACCAAAACCAAGCACGGGACCCGCTGAGGCTTTCGACTATGATAAGCTTTTTAAATCTTTTAATTTGCCTTACTTGGATTGTGCAGAAGTTGATGAGAGAATAGCTACACAGATTCTTTATGATGAGGAAGAAAATTTTGTGCAACGACCGCAGTATGATGAATGTCAACCTTCCTCGTCAACTGCTGTCGACACCCCTGCTGCCTCTACTGAAGACGAATTCTTCAATCCTTTTCACTCTCAACAACAATCGCCCATTGATGAACTATCTTCGAACCTGGAAGACAATCTGCAAGTCAGTTCGGTTCCGACTACTGGAGTTCACAGAAATCACCCTTTAGAGAACGTGATAGGTGATCTGTCTGATGGTGTACAAACAAGACGAAGCTTGAATGAGGACACCTGTGTTTACGCAAGCATCAAAGAAACAGGTATCATTAACGAGTGCTTGTGCACCTGCTTCATTAGTCAGATTGAACCAAAGAACTATCAAATGGCTCTAAAGGACAGCTCGTGGGTCGAAGCCATGCAAGAAGAGTTAGCCCAGTTCGAGAAGATGGAGGTTTGGAAATTGGTTGCAAAATCGAAGAATGTGCATGCGATTGGCACAAAATGGGTTTTCAAATGCAAGAGAGATGAAAAAGGGATAATTATCAGGAATAAGGCAAGGCTGGTTGTAAAAGGTTTTAATCAGCAAGAAGGGATCGACTACAATGAAGTGTTTGCTCCTGTGGCGAGATTGGAAGCGATTCGTTTGTTTTTGGCATTTGCTGCACACAAGGAGATGAAGGTGTTCCAGTTAGACGTGAAAAGTGCGTTTCTTAACGGTAAAGTTGATGAGGTTGTGTACGTTGAGCAACCTCCGGGTTTTCCCGACCCAGACTTTCCTGATCACGTGTACAAGCTAAGTAAAGCGCTATATGGGCTACATCAGGCCCCTCGTGCCTGGTATGCAACTTTATCCGATTACTTGCTTGAGAATGGGTTTGAAAGGGGAAAGATCGACAGCACACTGTTCGTTAAGAGAAAAGGAGGAGACTTTCTTCTGGTTCAAGTCTACGTGGACGACATCATCTTTGCTGCATCAAAAGTCGCCATGTTTCAGGAATTTGAAGAAGTCATGAAGAAGAGGTTTGAAATGAGTGCAATGGGTGAACTAACTTTCTTTCTAGGATTGCAGGTTGATCAGAAGAAGGATGGGATGTTCATCCATCAGACTAAATATGTCCAAGACGTTCTCAAACGCTTCAAGATGGAGGACAGCACTCCATTTGACACTCCAGTCTGCGTCAATCACAAATTGGGTGCTGATTCAGACAGTGATGCAGACGTGGACCCCACCCAATATCGAGCAATAATAGGTTCTTTAATGTATTTAACTGCATCTAGACCTGATATTATGTTTGCAGTTTGTCTTTGTGCTCGTTTTCAGGCAAACCCAAAGGAATCACACATGAAGGGTGTAAAGAGGATATTGCGGTATCTCAAAGGCAAGCCTAAGCTGGGGTTGTGGTACACGAAAGGGGGAGACTTGGAGTTGGTCGCTTACACGGATTCTGACTATGGTGGATGCAATCAGAATCGGAAGTCAACAACAGGTGGATGCCAATTCCTTGGAGGCAGATTAGTGTCATGGCAGTGCAAGAAGCAGACCTCAGTCGCCATCTCTACCTGTGAAGCAGAGTACATGGCAGCATCGAACTGCTGCTCCCAGGTTCTATGGATACAACAGCAATTGCGCGATTACGGTCTGAATTTCACTCATACTCCTATTTGCATAGATAACACTGCTGCTATCTCAGTAACTAACAATCCCGTAAAGCATAGCAAAACTAAACACATTGACATCCGTCATCATTCTATACGGGATTGTGCTGAGAAGAAATTAATAATGCTAGAAAAGGTTGATTCGTTAGATAATTTCGCTGATTTATTTACTAAAGCGTTTGACAGAACTCGTTTTCAAAACCTTGTTGAGCTTAATGGGATGATCAATCCCGAGTAACCGTATTTCTTGTTTTTACTTTAAAAAAAAAAAGGTCGCTATCGCTTAGAATTATGTCGGTTGCTTCAGTTTGAAGGACATATCTTCGGATGTGTTTGGTCCTCACTTCTACCAGTAGATTATGAGGATAGCCATTAACCAACTGACTGAAAGTGACCGGGGCGGTTTATGATGTGTTTTTATTCTTTCGCTGAAAATTAGTTGTTCATACTTAGTTAGATAGACACATACTCGTATGTGGTCGGTCAGCTGATCCATTGGATCCTCAGGATAGCCGTTCACTTGAAGACTTTGACTTGATCGGGGCGATAGAATTTAAAATATTTTTAAGGGAGATGAAATAATTTTTCAAGTCTACTACTTCGTAAGGAGTGTCTTTACTATGTTTAAAAGAAAATTGATCCAACCTTGGAAAGTGATAGACAAACTAATTCTGTGTGCTTAACTAGTGAAGTTATTAGGCCTAAAAGACTTTAGAACAGTCATTGTATGTCATGGTAGCCTTTTATGGTGCGTAAAAGTAGAAGTGATACTAACTAACTCTCCTCGATTTTAAGTGGAAACTCATTAAGAGTTGTGCATATCTTCATATATATCTTTCCGAATGATAGGCAGAAAAGCGATTACCCAGTCATACACGAGCCCGTGAGTGTTCTGATTCCCGAGAAGATAGTGTGTCAAGAAACTGCAGTGATCTAGATTCGGGACTTGCAGTAGTCTACTGTTTACGGCTATGGAAATGTTTAAATAAAAAAAAATTATTATTTAAGCCTTCTGAAGTCTATTATGTTGTACTTATCAATCAAGAGGCAAGACCGAGAACGAGATGAATATCGAGATGTATTTACAGCTTAATCAGACACTACGGGTCGAGGTCAACTCGGGGTGACTTGGGGAAAGCCAAATACGCTTTGAGAATAGATAGGAGACATCACATTCTCTGATGTGTTGCCCATTTATATTTTGAGCTTAATTGAACCTAACCCGTATCACAGAAGCAATGAAAACCATACTAAGTTATTTACGTGCTTACAACCTGTTTCTTTATGTCATAATACAGCTGAACATGGATCTGTGTGACAGTCACTTAATTAGTATGATTCCTGTTCGGATCTTTTCTAAAACGTGGTAGTCCCTGTCGAGACTGAAATTTGATCCCGTGTACTTTATTTCTAAATTTTATTCTACTTATGTCGTTTTATGATTTTATACCTGGTTACTTGGTCTTTGATCGTATCATTTAACTCTTTTAAAGGAAGTTTTAAAAGTTAATTGCAAAATGTTCAAATTATAAGGGTTTGTTTTGTGAAGTTTAATATAGGCGAAGTTGTTTAAAACAGGCGAAGTTATGGGATAGGCGAAGTTAACCCTAACTTCGCCTGTATAACTTTGACCCTATATAATGAAATTTTCAAGTCAAACTCTTTATTATTTTCATAACCCAGCGAAGTTAGCTTTTTAACCATCAAGCGAAGTTGTCTTTTGAATCAATCCGTGTTATTTTTCTCAAATTCCAATCCGATTTAAAGGTGTGTAGTGTCGTCATATCTTATAATCTATGTCAATGACGTTAATCAAAGGTCGTTTCGACCCGATTCGTGACCCCGTTCATTCAAACCCTCAACACCCGCTTTTCAAACTTATTTTCACGTGGTCGTAATCATCTTGATCGTCGAGATCTCCATAAAATCATGTGTTTAAGAGTCCACAATCATCAAATTACCAAAATTCACCTCGTCAGGCCTTCTATAACTTTGCCGTTTCAGTTCAGGCGAAGTTATTGTTTAGGCGAAGTTATTCTTAACTTCCCCTAAGGATTAACTTCGCCTATTACTTTAAAATTTTAATTAATCAAGGGCGAAGTTATGATTGGGCGAAGTTAACCTTAACTTCGCCTAAGGCTTAACTTCGCCTGATACTTTAAATATTATTTAAATGTTAACCTGTTGTCAAGCGAAGTTAGTGTATAGGCGAAGTTATGCTCAACTTCGCCCTATGTCTAACTTCGCTTGCACACTAATGTTTATCTTAACTTCGCTCATGGTAATAAGCGAAGTTACAATCTGCCTCGACGTTTCTCTAACTTAGACCGTTTGTGATGCAGATATGGCAGCTGTTGTAGGAGCCAGTGGTGCTGGTGGTGATGATGGAGGAGATAACAACCGTCAGTTTTTCCCGGGGCATAATATGTATATTACTTTGGACCCGGATGCGAGCGGTGTTAATGATTTTCGCGAGATCATAACTTTTCTTATCCGCTCGCGTATCTTCCACGCTATTACTACAACCCTGCCCATCTCGTTACCTAACATAGAAGATTTCTGGCAGACGGTTGAGTATGATTGCAGAGTAGAGCCCCCAGTTTTGCATGCAACGGTTAACAATCAGGAAGTGCAGTTCTCTTCTGAGCAGATAAGGGTTGCTCTGCAGTTTGGGGATGAAACGAGAGATGATCCTACAGACTTCGTGGCTCCATTCAGGGATGTGCCTTTCTAAGGATGGGCTATTCTGGTCCATTGGGGATACACAGAGACGCAAGGGTTTCTTGTTAGATCAATGACGCTTTCTCATGCACGTGATGATCATGTGCATGTCGGGTAGAAAGGCTGGTACGGATGGAATGGGTGCGATGATGCAGTCGGCGATGACAGCACTGACTTACAATAAGCGTTATAGCTTTAGTCAGATGGTGTTCTACGAGATAGACCATCAAAGACGAGAGGTGGCGCGTGAGAGATTCTTAATGTACCCAAGATTCCTTCAAATGATCTTGAATCACGTGGCTCCCTCGTTACCTCAGCGCCGTCTGATTCGGTATGTGGAAAGTGTCACCAAGCGAATCTTCGCCCAGTGTAGATCATCAAGTGCGAGGAGTAAACCTGAGCTCCGTCCTCGACATACTCCGTTGTTTGGGTATTTGATCAGTCCAGAGTATGTTGCAGCTCGTGGGGACGAGTTTCGGGATCCGGCACCACAACAGGCTGGAGCACCTCAACCACCACCTGAGGTACAACAATCTCCGCCTGCTGCTATTGTTGTGGCACCGGAGGAACACGTCGATCTTGAAGCTGCTTTTGGCGGCCAAGGATTTTTCGATATGGAACGTGTTGACCCAGAGGAAGAAGTACAGGTCTCGGCTGCACAGGTTTCAAGTGTGGATATGGCAGCTATGACAGTGGCTGATTCTGAAAGAACTGATTCTGATTCCTCAAATGATGACATGGCTGAAGCTAGACATATTTTGATCACTCAAGAAAGAATTCATGGGAAGAGAAAGAGAGACACCGATGACAGTGATTCGGATTTTGAGGAAGATTTACATCGGTTGGTTCGTAGAGCGAGAAGGGAAAGAGCGGGTGCAGGTTCGGGAGCTGGTGAGAGCTCAAGGGTGGTTCGTTTTTCTCCACCCGCACTGTCTGGTATAACTATGGTCCCTACATCATTGACAGTTACTGGGCCAATCACCTCGGGTGTTCCCGTGTTGACTACCTCATCCTCCTTTGGCATTCCACCCACTACATTTCAACTCTCGGCTCCAGAGATTGTATCCTTGCCCCCTCCAACTCTTACTCCATCGGAGGTCGTTGCAAGGTTTATTGAGTCGACGGTTGTTGCCACTGCAGGATTGTCGGTTACGATACCACCTGCGGTTACGTTTCCACCTGTTTCTGATGTGCCGGTTACCTTGGGAATCCCTCCTTCGTACGCTCAAGACATTTCACATATGAGGTTTGATTTCGATGCAACCCTATCCGACTCGGAAAGAATAGCAGCTCTTGAAAGAGTCGTGGCAGAACAGTCAAGAGTAAATCTGATCCAGACTCATGCTATTCAGCGCCTCGTTGCAGAGAATCAAATTCAGTCGTCCCTCCTGATCGAGCATGGTAAAATATTTGATGCCTTGAAACAGTTCTTGGCATCTCAGGGGGAGACGAGCTGTAAGGGTGACAAGCTGAGGACGAAGAAGAGAAACG